>NC_091736.1:11203571-11506601 GCF_030179905.1 Drosophila bipectinata | reverse complement strand
TTGGGTTCAAATGTCCTTCTGGAGCTGCTTGCCGCTATTTGTGGAGATGTGCCATTGAACAAATGCTGTTCTTTACGTGAGTTTTAAAATAAAATTTAATAAAAATTAAAATCTTATTTTTAAAATCTTATATTTTTAATATATTATTCATGTTTAGATTACCCAATAGCCAAAGTGCGGCTGTGATTTCTGGCGGAGGCTTTTTCTCCTGGGGTACAAAATTCCGATACACCGGAAGAACTGAGCGTGAAATTTTGACTGAAAACATAAATGCACTGCGGGAACAAAAGCTGAATAATTCTAATTCGAGCAAACGAAAAGCCAGTAGTGTGCCAGCCACGCCTTCCAGCCCTCAAGGTGATTTGGCCCAAATACGTAAGTAAATAGGGTTAAAAAAATGATTATTATTGATTTATTTTTTTTATTTCTAGGGTATAGCAGCCTGCCGAGATCCACGATGTCTGAACCCCTGGGATATGCCATACCCAATGGTTCTCACTGCTATGTGGGGCAAGACCATGAGGGCAACGGCGGGATTCAAATATCCAGCCTGGAGCCAGTATGCGAGGAGGCTCGCCTGCGATCGTCAAACGTCGATGGCCCGAACTATCTGTCCACCCAGATGGGTTATGCCTACAGGGACTCCGTCGAGCACTCGTCCACGGAAAGCGGTCTTACGGTGAATGGCTACGATCATCCGAGGAAGCATGAGGCGAAGCAGCACGGAACATGGAGCTCGCCAAACGCATACTATGGACACTCCGCCGATGCCACCTTCAATCCCAGTTCAACGGCGGATCACTTTTTGCGAGGCGATCCGTCCGTTCAGAAAGTGAAAAAGTTTCGAAAATTTCACTTGTTACATGCCTTTGTTCCGTCCGTTATTTTTGTGGCTTTCGCAATGGCCGGAACGGCCGTGTTCATCATGGAATCCGAATCGGAGGCCTTCGAGCAGCTGCGCAACTCCCCGGAAATGCTATGTCTGCGCTATCAATATTATCAGCCGCTGAAAGATTTTGTTTTCGAGAAATTCGGTCGGAGTAAATAAGAGTGTTCTTTCGATTTTCGAATCTACATTGTAGCAGTAGCTTGTTTAATTCCACTAACATCCACTGTATCCGGGTATTTTAGTATGTATTTAAGTCAATTTTTTATTATAACGCTGTAATTCCATATTAAAAACAAAAGCCTGAAATTTTATTTTAACATTTAATCGATTCGTTCTGATTGGGTGATGCTGGGTCCGAAAAATTTTAATTTAAAATGAATCCTAGTTTCTAATTTAAATTTTTAAAGGTAATCCAAAAAGTGCGGACCAATACATACAATTAAGGAAGAAGTATTAATCCATATAATGGACAGTAACTAAAAACATGAATAAAAACTATACAATTTTAGGAGCTTCATAAAGTAAACCTCAACAGGGTTCATAAAACAGTTCTTTTTTATTTGTCGATATTGTTTCTCAATCAATCTTATCCAATAGATTTAGTTAAGTAAAAGTTTTATTAAATAAATAAATGTGACTATCCTTTATTTTATTTATGACAGTAGGCCCCAAAGGGCCGTATTATCAACTGAATGTACATTTTTTTTATTCTAAATACTATTTGGTAAATAGCGATGTTTACTATAGAACCATATCCGCTTGAAGACCCAATGATTCCGAGTGTTTCTTGGCCTTCATTCGAAGATCCGCTATACTGGAACTTTTGCTGTGAGCAGCGGCGAAAGCGGCCAGATTTATTGAATATTGTGGCACGGAGAAGAGTCCAGCTGGGACTGTTCCATTGGTTATAGCTGCGGCATACTGCAAAATTAAAAAAGAAATTAATCAAAAATATTGGGAGGAACATGAAGCTCCAATGCTTTTAAATAATAATTCATTAAAAACAAGAGTTATCAAAATAAAATGTAGGAACTTTAAATATTCAGAGCAAATATCACTTTTCTTTTTAGATAATTTAGATAAAATTAGTGTAGCTTTTTTTAAGGAATACTAGGGTGGTTTAAAGAGTAGTTCTAACCTGGTGAGCTGCTACTGAAATAATCGCCGGATCGAAAGCTGAAAAGGCGGCGGCTGCTGCAACTGTGCTGGAGAATTGTTTGACAGCTGAGCGGGTGATGGCCGGGGGATGAGGTGAATCAACATTGACTACCGGAACTTTTCCGGTACTGACACTTCCAGTCGCTGCAGGATTAACACTGGTCGCCGTCGCTGGAAGTGGCGGAACGGAGGAATTTCGCAGTGCCGCCAGACTGACATAGGGTGCCACTCGACAAGGTTCCAGTGGAGTTGCAATGGGAGGACTCCGACTACCTACCAAGAATCCTTATAATAATAAAAGAAAATACATTTTTTCATCAGATAATAGTTTTATAAATAATCTTGTTTTTCAGAAGTTTTGTAAATATTCACTGTGGTCCATATAGCGGAAAACCCCATTTTTAAGGGATCTGGGATCCCACGAAAAATAGGCAAAATATCTAAAAAATATTTTGTCTCAGGATTTTGATGCAGAATGGTGGCAAATCGATACAGAAATCGTTTAAGGTACTCCGCTTGAGAATCGGATGAGAATTGGGGAAGATATAGCCATCACTGTGGCCCCTATAGGGGAAAACCCCATTTTTAAGGGATCCCATCACGAAAAATAGGCAAAATATTTAAAAAATATTTTGTCTCAGGATTTTGATGCAGAATGGTGGCGAATCGATACAGAAATCGTTTAAGGTACTCCGCTTGAGAATCGGATGAGAATTGGGGAAGATATAGCCATCACTGTGGCCCCTATAGGGGAAAACCCATTTTCAAGGGGTCCCATCACGAAAAATGGACAAAAAATTTAAAAAATATTTTGTCTCAGGATTTTGATGCAGAATGGTGGCGAATCGATACAGAAATCGTTTAAGGTACTCCGCTTGAGAATCGGATGAGAATTGGGGAAGATATAGTCATCACTGTGGCCCCTATAGGGGAAAACCCATTTTCAAGGGGTCCCATCACGAAAAATGGACAAAAAATCTAAAAAATATTTTGTCTCAGGATTTTGATGCAGAATGGTGGCGAATCGATACAGAAATCGTTTAAGGTACTCCGCTTGAGAATCGGATGAGAATTGGGGAAGATATAGCCATCACTGTGGCCCCTATAGAGGAAAACCCATTTTCAAGGGGTCCCATCACGAAAAATGGACAAAAAATCTAAAAAATATTTTGTCTCAGGATTTTATTGCAGAATGGTGGTGAATCGATACAGAAATCGTTTAAGGTACTCCGCTTGAGAATCGGATGAGAATTGGGGAAGATATAGCCATCACTGTGGCCCCTATAGAGGAAAACCCATTTTCAAGGGGTCCCATCACGAAAAATGGACAAAAAATCTAAAAAATATTTTGTCTCAGGATTTTGATGCAGAATGGTGGCGAATCGATACAGAAATCGTTTAAGGTACTCCGCTTGAGAATCGGATGAGGATTGGGGAAGATATAGCCATCACTGTGGCCCCTATAGGGGAAAACCCCATTTTTAAGGGATCCCATCACGAAAAATAGGCAAAATATCTAAAAAATATTTTGTCTCAGGATTTTGATGCAGAATGGTGGCGAATCGATACAGAAATCGTTTAAGGTACTCCGCTTGAGAATCGGATGAGAATTGGGGAAGATATAGCCATCACTGTGGCTCCTATAGGGGAAAACCCAATTTTTAAGGGATCCCATCACGAAAAATAGGCAAAATATCTAAAAAATATTTTGTCTCAGGATTTTGATGCAGAATGGTGGCGAATCGATACAGAAATCGTTTAAGGTACTCCGCTTGAGAATCGGATGAGAATTGGGGAAGATATAGCCATCACTGTGGCCCCTATAGAGGAAAACCCATTTTCAAGGGGTCCCATCACGAAAAATAGGCAAAATATCTAAAAAATATTTTGTCTCAGGATTTTGATGCAGAATGGTGGCGAATCGATACAGAAATCGTTTAAGGTACTCCGCTTGAGAATCGTATGAGAATTGGGGAAGATATAGCCATCACTGTGGCCCCTATAGAGGAAAACCCATTTTCAAGGGGTCCCATCACGAAAAATGGACAAAAAATCGAAAAAATATTTTGTCTCAGGATTTTATTGCAGAATGGTGGCGAATCGATACAGAAATCGTTTAAGGTACTCCGCTTGAGAATCGGATGAGAATTGGGGAAGATATAGCCATCACTGTGGCCCCTATAGGGGAAAACCCATTTTCAAGGGGTCCCATCACGAAAAATGGACAAAAAATCTAAAAAATATTTTGTCTCAGGATTTTGATGCAGAATGGTGGCGAATCGATACAGAAATCGTTTAAGGTACTCCGCTTGAGAATCGGATGAGAATTGAGGAAGATATAGCCATCACTGTGGCCCCTATAGGGGAAAACCCATTTTCAAGGGGTCACGAAAAATGGACAAAAAATCTAAAAAATATTTTGTCTCAGGATTTTGATGCAGAATGGTGGAGAATCGATATGGAAATCGTTTAAGGTACTCCGCTTGAGAATCGGATAAGATTTGAGGAAGATATAGCCATCACAGTGGGCCATATAGGCGAAACCCCCCATTTCAAGAATAAGCCACAGCGAAAATCTTGGTTTAGAAAAGGTTTCCAATAGAAAATTTTCATAAAATCTGGATTCTATAGAAATTAAAATTAAAAATCCCAGTAGACAGAATTACTCGTACTCTCCAGATTGGCAAATCGTTTTAAGATTCAGTGACAAGTAATTGAATTCATTTTGTAATTTATTGCTCAGAAAACGCCCCCGGGTCTGAGAGGCGGCGTCATTCAACCACAGGGACGTGTTACTCCAGGAGCACATACAAATGGCTCTCCGGGGACCGGGGCCCAGGTTAACGTCTTGTTTATGGTGGTTCACCGGCGGAAAAAAGCCTGAGAATTGATATGAACCCATAAAAAGCTGGCCATTCGTTGTCTGCTGGCTGTTGTGCTTTTTATGCCAAAATTTCAATTTGATTACATTTCTGGAAGTTTTTTTTGTTGGGTCCAGTATTGAAATACGGCAACATTAGGAGGGAATTTGATAAATGCGATTATATCTTTTAATCCAATTAAGTAACAGTTTTTTTAGGAGGGGCTACGCACTTCAAGAACTCCACTTAAAGTTAGTATAAGTATTATTATTTTTTTTGCGGAAACTTTAAGTGGATGATTTGCAAATAAACAAACTTTACAAAAGCTGACCTTTAAATTTTCTTGTTTAACATTTTCCCATAAATCCGCGCATACCTTGATGCTCCGGTTCCTTTTTGTTTATTTTATGAATTACAATCAATTCTCACAATCACATCTGCTCACAATTTCGGGTGGACGGTAAGGACGGCAAGGCAAGTCCCTTTGGCAAGGATACACAGAGAGCCGTTTTTTAGAGACAGAAACACAAATCATTGCTAACTTCATCAAATTAAATATTCGAGCAATAAAACGGCGAATGCAAACGCCATTCTATTGAGTGAGTGGATCCTGGGTGGGTGATGAATTAGAATCTGGGGGGGAATCAGGATAAGACCTTGGAAACGAGGGTTGAACCGGCGAAAGGCGAATGAATTAATGAAGAGACATTTAAATAACTGTGAAACCGTAACATATTGGCGCCGGGAGTTGATAAGCCAGGAAATGAACAGTATCCTCAAATGTAAATTGGTCTTGGCTGATTTTTGTGTACTTAACTAATTGCGATTTACACTTTCATTAAGCCTAATTGGCAAAAACTTGTCTAGCATTGAGCAAAGGAATGGTTTATTTTTCTTTGGGAAGGATTTGTACTTTTTACACTTCGAAAAAACTTTAAAAAAAAACAGGGTTTTGTGCTTTTTAAGATGTCTCAATAAAGGAATCAAAATTTTAAAGTCCCTTCAAAATAATCGTCCCTAAATGGGCATTATTGTTAGCATTCTTCAATAGGTATTTTTAAATGAAAATTCATATTTTGTAATTAAATAATTATTTGTCGGACTTTTGTTAGAAATTTAAACTCAAATATTTTATACAACATTCTAAAATTTTTAAGTCTTTTTGAGTAAAATAATTATATTTGTATATTTAGCTTACCTTTATGCATTTGATTTTCATGCTTTCTACATTTTGCCCGTCTGTTTTGGAACCAGACCTGAAAATACATTACGAATAGTATTTATTGAAATCCTTAAAGTACCTTTTATTGTAGTTATTATTGTTTTTGTTTAACATAATTACAAGAGTTGCAGTCAACCGATGTATGTATAATGATAATCTAACTATGGTCCAAAAAGTTCAGTTATTTATCGGATGCCATAAAAAAAGTGACACTCCTGCTGGCATCTACATATTTCATGACCACATAGTGTCTATTGCTGGTACCCTGATTGAGCATTTAATCTTTAACCGGCCCCCTGATGCTTAAACAATTTTCTCCTCTTAAGCGAGACAGCAAAGGGTGGTGGTCGACTACAAACCACTTAACACCCCATATTTTTCCATGTGACGGTGGTTGAAAAATCAGATCTTTCGTTCTTCTCCCCTGCTCCTGCCAGGAACTTCACATTTGGGGAGACAGTTTTTGGGGAGACAGTGTCGTTTTGTCATTAGTACCAGTGTAATGAATATCAATTGAAAATCAATTTGTGCTTGTATTGCATCTACAGGGGGACACCCGCTGGACAGTTTCATTGCCAGGCTAGACAATTTTCGGCAGAATTTATGGCCACTTCTTGCGAATAATTACCTGCACTCTGGCCTCGCTCAGCCCCAGCCGCTGGCTCAGTTCCTCCCGCATGAAGGCATCCGGATAATGTGTCTCCTCGAAGAGTCTCTCCAATTCATTAAGCTGGTCCAGCGTAAAGTTTGTCCGAGATCTTCGCTGCTTTGTGTTAACCACGGACGGATCGAGGTGGTCGCAGTGGTCCCTGATTCTGGTTGGATCCGGGGAGCCGCACTTCTCAGGTATTATCGGCTTGTCGGGGGCTAACGTCGGCGTGTTGCTATCCTCCGTGCAATCACTTACATGTGTCGTTACTATCGCAGAGATTTTTGAATCTACAAATTTTTAAATTTTCATTTTATGGAGTTTAGGTATCACGTTTTCAATATACACACATAAATAACATATATTAAGCATAAAAAACTTTAATTTCATATTTTTTGGCTATTTTAATAAAGATATTCTCATTTTATTGCAATGTTTTGATTGAATTACGTATACGACCTGTATTCAAGTTAATATTTTTTCAATAAAACTTGTCTTTTATATTTTGAATATACTTAACTTGATTAAAAAAGTAAAAAAAGTTCATAATAAATAAATTTTACTATACTATTTGTTATACCATTTATATCATGGAGATTGTGTCTGTTTAAATATCGGACATTTTATCTTGAAGATTTTCTTAAAAGAATTTATAATTGATAAGGTATCTATGAAAATTAGATTAATATTTTCTGATTCCTATTCTTATTGCGTCGTTTTTCAAAACAAAAAGCTATTCATAGACATAGGCTATTAGACTCGTAGATATAAGGTTTACGCTTAAAAGCCAAATTTAGTTAGTAGTAGTCAGAATTTTCCTTATCTTACGTCCTATATAGGATATACACAATATAGTGCAACAATAAGCACAACATACCTAATATATACAATGTATATTATACATATCTATGTTGGTCCTATCAAATTAATATATATTTTATGGCGTTTCCGCTTGAGTAGACGAATGTGTCAATTTTATGACCTCATTTGTCTGATTTGTCACTATGATTAAGGATACTTAATTTTGAATAATAAGTCAGAATGACCATTTACATTATCTCACAAACTTTAAATCCATTTTAGCTTTGTAAACTTGATCGTTTTTTTAATTATAGAAAACTTAACACAATTAAAACTTTTCTTTAAAGATCCGACGGGAATTCCAATTTAGCATCGTCTTTTTTTCTCAAATCGAAATTCAAATTTTACCTTCTGGCTGTGAATCCACTTCTAAATCCTCGGATATTAACCAGTTTTTGGGCTTGTTCTCTACGGGTTTTCGAATATTAGGACTTAAGCGGTAGGTCTCCACAACATCCTCGGGAGGAGAATCTGGTCGTGGGTCCGGTTCAGGGGCGATAATTGTATTACTTTCCGAAACGGACAAATCGGTTATGTCAATATCCACGGACTCGTCACCACTCGCACAGCCGTCGCCATAACTGCCGCCGGAACTAATAGAATTTATGAGAATGGAGTTTTTAACATCCGGATGCTTTTTAATTCGCGCGCCCGTCATTGAATTGAACAAAGCGTGAACACTGTTGTTTGTTAAGTTGAACTCAAAGGATTTTGTTACAAACTGTGCCAATTGCTCCATATTTTGCTAAAATAAATAAATAATTGCGGCCGATTTTTTCGCTGCGTTGGAGCATAAGTTGCTGTAACGGAACTTAGTTGCCGACTATTTTATAGTCAACACCAATAGCATTCGGCGTGCCTAATCACTTCACTTGGCTCTTTATCGCTGCGCATGTCATTCGGCACATCCTTAACCAATTCCTCAGACTCCATTAGGCGAGAGAGCCAATCATTGGAGTGGGTAAGCATTTTTCAATCGCCAAACTACACTAAAAAGTGAACAAATAAATTAAAATTTGAATCTCTCGAGCAGGACCCATTTAAATAGTTCAACATCTTGACTTTATTCAATTAGCATTTTTATTTGAATTTGCTAGCCAGGCGCAAGCTTAAGCTCTCTCGGACGCTCTCAACGGCGAGTCCTTATAAAAATCCACCCCTGAATCCGCAGTAACATTAGGTGAAGTCCTGCCTACGGTCCTTTAAATTGCTCTCATTGGTCTACGGAGGAGCTGCGTTGTAATTTGAAAGTGGTTGCATGCTGAGCGATTCCACCTTACTTTCCTATTATTGGTTATAGCCATTATAGAATACACTTTATCCATTAAGCGGCAATGAAACACATTATAATTTGCCATGAATGATTCTGTGTGGGAGGAGTTTGGTTTTAATTAAAGTGGGATATCAAAGGATTTAAGAGTTTAGCACGCCATAAACACTTTTAAATTCGCCCTGATAAATACAATTCAGCTTAATGCTTACTTCCATTGCCAGTGCATTATTTTTATCTACTTTTTAACAAAGTCGGCTCTTGGGGGCCCTTTTATTGATTCAGGGCGGGCACCATGGCGTAAAATAAAAGGGTCGGGCTTGGACCATTGCCACGCCCTTAAAGTTCATTAAGTTCAAACTGTGTTAATGACACTGTGCAGCAAATATGACACAATTTTTTATACATATTTATGTGCATAGCATGTGCAAACAATTCATCTTTCTAGGACACCATAACGTAATTTAATCGTTTTGATTACATTTCATTTGGCATTGATTCGAACAGCTCCCAGAAACCATGTTACACAGTGTACTGGATTCATTTATCAACTTGTGTGTCTCTGTGTTTCATTTGATTTAAATTCGGCACTAAAGCTTTCATTTCTCATATTTAAATTTGAAGGATTTCTCTCTTCTTTCGGGAAGGACTCACCTTTTCCATTTTAAAATCTTTTTTAAATCCCCGCAATTCCTTTTGTTTCTTTTAAACGTAGTACGATTTGAAAATATTAAAGTCGCTTAAGAGGTGAATAAGATCCTTTAATCGTCTTTTTTTATTGAAAATAATTATTAGACAATGGCATATGCTGCATAATTGGCTATCCCACACATATTAACACCTTTTCGTATTCTCATGTAGCCCGATTCGCCCCAACGCTGCCCCCACCAATTCTTTAAGATCCAATAGTCCTTTCCAAACCCAATTATTAGCATGGCATGATTTACAGAAGCTGATGAACACATCGGATCATCGTAGATACCGTCGCTAAAAGGGAATATATTTATTATATGGTTCATTATGCAATATTTTGTATTACCTATATAACTGGAATGTCTTTGGTGTGGCATTAATCGATATGGCTACCGGTCCAATGTGCGTTACTGCAGCTTGTATTGCTTGCTCATCGTGGGCGGGCAAGATGGCCCAGGAAGTGACATTGACAACGGATAAATCGCTTACAAATTGACACTTTCCCTTCTATAATGAATATATAAGGACGTATAAGTAGTTTAGATATTATCGGATCAGTGGAGAGTTCAATAATAATAACAATAGCTATACAAATATAAAGCTCTATGTATCTTCATAAACCGTACCCTTGAAACATATTTATAATCATCCGCTCGCATTAGGCCTCCAGTACTTTGCAAATAGTTTAGAGTATTTCGTAAGGATCCGCCAACGCATCCTTGATTTCCATGCGACACACTGCAGTCAACGATTTGTTGCTCACTCAAATTCAATATTTTTCCGGTGCGTTTGAAAACCTGCCCCGAAATACTCTCCGAAATGCTGAAGGCGTAGCACGATCCGCAAGTTTGCTGATTTTGTGGCGGGGTAACGAATCCCTTTTTTCGCCAGTCTAAGCTCTCTGGAACATTAGTCATCAGTGGCGAACCCACTATTTCAGCTATATTATCTGCTCCTTCTTCTGTATGGCTTTTTAAAAGTCTTAAATACCCTTTAAGGTAACCATCAGTATTCTAATTTAAATAAAATTGTGTCATTATGCAGTTATAAAGTTCATATATGTAAAAAGTTACCATGTCAGCAAATTTATTTGGTTTTAACCTGAAAGAAGTCTGACCCTCTTGGAAATTTTTGTTATGTTTTTCGATGATTTTATAATTTTCTTCGAAGGCTTTAAAACTTCGAAATTCATCATCATTACGAAGGTATTTTCTATTATTTTCGTTCTATAAAAACAAGTTTTTATTAATACTTTACTGTATTTATATTAATTACAACTTACTTTGAATATTTCAAATTCATTTTTATACTCTGATTCAGTTACATTTCCATTATTAATATCAGAAGCTAAAATTTTATGTTTTAGAAAACACAAAAAACCAAAAACGAGAATTATCCGCATAGCTGTTGTTCCCAAAATGGTTAACTAATAAACTAAATTTCAGCAACTAAGCAATTCTTTTCGACAACGTAAAATTACATTTTTTATAAAGCTGACTTAATTTATACACTTTAACAGCTTGATAATATGTACTTAAGATAATAATTTTGGTTCCTCCTACATAACAGTATTTTTATGACATTATTTATTATGTTTTATTATAATTATTTATCGAATTTAAATTATTTCGAGCTTAACTTAAATAGATCCATGCGAATGCTATAAAATAACTTAAACAATAAAAGAATATAAATATCATTATTAAAAAAAATCCTTTACCTTTACTAACAAAAATATGTTATCATTTGTTGAATATACATATAAGTTTTTAAATATACACCTATTTATTTAAAGTTAATAATGTTTAGTAGTGTGACCGTCCTCCACCAAAAGCTTGAAAAAATACTAAAAATGCTGTTGATTATAAAAAATTGACTACGTATTCGAGCATTTATCTGAATTAAAGAATATTTCATTGAGTTTAAGTTCATAGACAAAGTTTTTTCAAGCCCCACATGGTTAATCAGTAGAACCTTCGACCTACTTGCCATACGATAGTCATCAGTGTTTCTTTTCATTTGTGTCAGATATGAATAAAAGTGTGTAGTCTAAGCCTTAAAAACAGCTGTTTTGCATAACATTGCGGATCCGGTTGATTTGCGTCAAAACAAAAGCCAGGATCATGTTAAAAAACGCTGTTAGCCGCTTGTTGCAAATAAATTCAGTAAGTTTAATGTATCTGCCATTCCGTTACCTAATGCCCTGCACTTCATTTTACAGGCAAAATGTGCCGGCCGAAAGAATTTGGTTCGCAACATCAACCTGATTCCCATGGTGGTAGAGCAAACCGGCAGAGGTGAACGGGCCTACGACATATTTTCCCGCCTGCTCAAGGAGCGGATAATATGTCTTATGGGCAACATCACCGATGACATCAGCTCCACCGTAGTGGCCCAGCTGTTGTTCCTGCAATCGGAGAACGTCAATAAACCCATTCACCTATACATTAACTCTCCGGGTGGCGTTGTAACGGCGGGCCTAGCGATCTACGACACGATGCAGTACGTCAAACCGCCCATTGCGACGTGGTGCGTCGGACAGGCGTGCTCGATGGGATCGCTTTTGCTTGCGGCGGGAGCACCTGGGATGCGATACTCACTACCAAACGCCCGAATAATGATTCACCAACCATCTGGCGGCGCACAGGTTCGTTTCGCCATGATGTTTTCCGATTGTGCTCTATTATTATTATTTGTTTTCTTTAGGGACAAGCCACGGACATCCTGATCCATGCTGAGGAAATAATTAAAATTAAACGCCAGCTGACCAGCATATACGTAAAACATGCCAAAAACTCATACGATGAGATGTGCTCCCGAATGGAACGCGATCATTTTATGACTCCCGAGGAAGCCAAGACACTGGGAATAATTGATCACGTTCTTGAACATCCACCGGAGACTGTTTCTGAAACAGGACCGACATCGGACGGCAGCGTGACCGGCAAAACCGTACCAGAAGAGGGCGAGAAGAAAAGAAGCAAGCAGGCTGCTTAAAATTTGTTCACGTGTATAAACCAAAATTCTATTTTCAACTTGAAACGGTTTGAATACTTCAATTAGCAATATATCGAATGTACCATCTTTCAATAACACCGAAACTGGCTGTTTTCCATTTTCTGGTTCGTTTCTAAGGCTACAATCCATTTAGTATGTTGCGTAACAGCTTCTCCAGTCGGTGCATATTCAATTGATTTTATAATGCACAAAAATAAACTATCAGAAATATTTAAGAGTACTTCCAATAAGATTAGAAACTGATAAAGTTAAGAGTTAAATGCTTCAACAGCAACAAAAAGGGTTTTGGTATAAAAAGTTTTAAATAAATGTGTTTTTTTCATATCTACCATCTTGCATTTATCTTCTATAGATAAAAATAATAATAATGAAATTATCTGAAGACTTCCATTAATCCAAATTCTCAAAATTAGTTTTTGAACAAAAAGTCTGATTTCTACATCATGCGGTTGAATCTCCACAACTTATGTTTGCTTCAAGTCGATCTGCATTTATTTCTTATTAGAAAATCTAAAAGCTATATCAGAAAAGAGATACTTGTTTGTGCGTACACGCATATTTCTTAATTAAGTAAAGGAATAAGAAAACAAATTTCCGCTTTTAGCTTTGATCCATTACAATTATGTCTGAGCTGCCGGCAACTGAATCCTTCTGAATGTAATCATAGATCTTGCTCAGCTCAGGGGTCTCCTTGATCGACTTCAGGAAGTCCATTAATTGTGGATTCTTGTCTGTGGAAATATTGCTGGTCAGTACTTTGTTTTCCTCAATATTGTGTTGTACGCTACTTACTTGCTTTGGGAATTTGGGAAAGAGCAGAAACAGCACGTAGGGCCGAACGCTTCAGTTCGTCTTGCTTTTCGTACTCCTGTTTTACAGAATTGGCCTTCACTTTGTGTGTGCACGTATCACGTAGTTGCTGTATAAATTGATCGAGTCCTGAAAACAATTAGCAGATTAGCATTTACCTTATCCAACATCTCTACGTTACTTACTTAAAAGAACCTTATCCGGGCAAAGCACGGCCAAGCGCGCTGTCATCAGATAGGTCAACATTTTAATGTCGTAATGGTCGCAGAGACCGGCTTGGACATGGTCCAAAAATTGCATGACATCCACCCGATCCAAGCCCTGCTCGAGTAGTGTGTACATGCACTCAAATGCTGCCTTGCGAATGTCCAGACCGTCGTCGACGGTATGCTTGAACGGTCCCATCTCAACCTCCCGAATGAGCTCGCTCTTCACCTTCGTCTCAGAGTAAAGCCACGGCAAAAGGGTGGGCAACAAGTCCCGCACCAGGCTTGGCTTGTTATGCACCGCCGAATTAAATGCAACAAGGGCAACACGTCGCACCTGCGGCTCCGGATCCCGCAGGGCGAACAGGAACTCGCCAATGCTCTGTTTGAGCAATGCGTCGATGGGCTGAGGCTGATCGGAGATAGTGAACTTCACGGAGGACACCACCACGGTGCGCATGGTGGGGCTTTCGGAACGCAAGGCTTGCTGGAGCTGCGGAAGTAGCTCGTCGGGATTAACCAGAACAAGTTTACCCAAGCATTCGGCCACCACGTTGCGTGAACCCTCCTCCGAGCATTCACAATGCTTAAAAAGCTGGCTCCAAATAGACGGAACCGAAGGCAAAAGTTGGGCAAGTCCACTCGGTGACACGGAAAGTGATGAGATCACTTCTTTTAGGGAGTGCAGAAGCAGGTATTGACGCTTGGGCTGCACCTCAATCTCATTTAGAATCAGCGGCAGATAGGTCTGTAGACTGCCCACGGATACAGCTCCAAGAGCATGAGACGCTGCTGCCTTCACATCCTCAGAGGTGGCTCCAAAGCATTCAATAATGGTCTGGGGCAGGACCTGAATGCTGCTTAAATCAAAGTGTCGGCCAATCTCTCCAATTGTGAGCAGGCAGAAGATGATTTCCGTATCATTTCGCTTCTGTAGATCAGTAATCAGCTTGGTAGCCAAGGGTGTCGCCACCTGAGGGCACTGCTGGGTGAGAGCAGCGATGCACTTGGCCGACGAGTGGTAAGCCTGCTTGTGCAGCTGCACCTGCTCGCTGGGAGCACCGCCTGTGGCTCTAGAAGAACCATCGCCTCCGCCAGCTAAGACTGGACCCATTAACTTCGAGACCAGCGATTGATAATCCAAACCTGTCAGCTGGGTTTGTACTAAAGCTTGGAACAGCTCCAAGGTGCAGTTCAATGCAGTTCCCTGTAAGAATGAGAGAGAACTATAAGTAACAACCAATGATACCTAAGTGTATTTAAACATTTTAACTCACCTGCAGCAAAGGCGATCGCACCAAAATAAGCACCGATCGAAGGAATTGCTCGTGAATTCCAACAAGGGCTTGGGGCTGACGACGAGCCACAGTACTGAGCAGAGTAAGCGAATATTGAGCTACGTGCAAATCCGAGTCTGAGATGAGAGGTGGGATTTCAACAATCGCTGTCTGCAGTAGATTCGGCTCAAAGTTGCTCGAATAGTTGATGACAATTTTATTAATAAGATCGAGCGAGTGGAGTTTCAGGGCACGATGGTTCTTGCGTAGGAATGTCCCCAAAGCCGGCAGCACGTCGTGGAGAATGGGAGTAAGATCAATGTGGAGCGAGGAGGCAGCGATGAGTGTCAAAGCCTTTACGCTGCTCAGCCGGGTTACCTCGTTCTTCAATCGCTCCATAAATATGGGCAGGCAAACAGGTAGTTCGTTTTTCAACAAGTCGCCCATGTTGGCGATAATCTGTCCCATGCAGGCGATGGCCCGTTCCTTAACCTCCTGGTCTACATCAGTAACTTTCAGTTTTTGCAGCGTGCACGAGTAAACTTCGCCCACAAAGGACGGTGCATCAAAGTCAGACTTAGCCGCATTTCCTTCTAGCGGTCTTATAACCTTAACCAACTGCTGAAGAACCAAGAGGGCTTCAGTGGCGATTTTGTAGAAGGGGTCGAACACCGAGGCGACCACCAGGGGCACCAATGACGGTATGTGTGGGTGGAATACATGTGGAGGATGTCCCTGGAGCAACGAATAAAGGAATCCTAGGGACTCTATTTTCATGTTGCTTGTCGAGCTCTTATCATTCAATGAATAGCTAATGCCGGGTACAATGCTGTCCAAGTAGGGACCCAGGGCGCCGGGCAGTGAATTCAACAGTTCGCGCAGCAAGAGGAAGCAGTCTTGACGCGTTTTCATCGATTTTTCCCTCATTAGCGGCTGTATAGCCTTAACGATTAACGGTAGCTGTTCAATTAGCAGTGACGTCGGTCCCGACACCTGATCCATAGAATCAGGGTCGTTAGCCACATCATCGCTCGCACGAGTGTTCTTCAGCAGTGCCACATAAGCATGGAATATGTCAGACTTCACATTCTCCTCACGCTCCTTAAAGCGAGCAATTAGAGCCGGGCTCAAGCTGCGGTAAAAGTCCTCGATAAGTTCCTGACGTGTAGCAATCAGAACCTCCAAGCACTTTGCGGCAGCCCGACGCACCTTCCAGCTCATGTCGTCGTCGTCACTATACTCCTCGCTGTCCACATACTCATCCTCTTCGGTGTCCATGGCGTAACCAGTATCGCCATCATCGGTCTCATAGTTATAGTTTGGATCGTACGTGATGTACTTTAAGCACAGCTCAAGTATCTGAAAAGTACAATAGGAATACGATTCTTATGCAAATTCTTTTGGAACTTACCATGGGAATGTGCGGATTTATGGCATCAGGGCAGCGCATAACAAAAGCCTCACAGGCTTGCAGACAAAATTCACGCAGCTCATCGTCATCGCGCTGACTGTATTGGCTCAGTAAGAGCATGGAGCGATCGATGTGGTTGCATAGGCGATGGCCAGCCTGGCGGCTACAAGAAAATTTGTTGATAACAAAACATCATAAATTATGACACATAATAAAAAAAAATATATTGCGACAAATGTACGGTAGCGGTGAGGTTTTATTCATGTTTTCCTTACCAAATCGAAGCCAAGCACTGGATATAAGTTCGTATGGCAGCAGGGTTCGGTGGATTCTCCAGACCATCGAGCATGTGATCAATAACGCCATTGTAAGCGTTACTATTGGCCTGGATCAACAGGAAGGAGAGCGCGACAATAGTGCGCTTGCGAACAGCCTGACGCGAGGAGGCCAATTGGGGCATCAACGCTTTAAGAATAGTGCTATGGAACGGAACCAGAAACTCGCCGAACCGCGAGAGCAGATCCGCCAAAATGTCGAGCGACTCGAGTTTAACAGAAACGTCCTCCTAAATGGAGTATAATCCTATTAGTAAGATCACGAAGGAGTATACCAAGCATACAAACCTTCTCAATAGCTGTGCTCAATTTGCCGGTGATCCGCTGACAGACGTTGGGGGCTAGGGAATTGGAGGACTGAGGCAGTTCAGCGATAACTGTTTTAAGACCAATGCTCGAGATGTCGCGGAGCTGCTCTGTGTTGGACATCATATTGGCGCAAAGGGAGTCAACAATCGTCTCCACCTGGATCTCCTTTACTTTGTTGACCAAGGGACCCAGACACTTCACCGCCAGGTTCTGCACCTCGCCGTTCTTGTCCTCTAGAAGTTTCAGCACCATTCGCACCACCTTTTTCTCCGATTCGTCGTCAAGAATAATGCTGTCCTTTTGTAATTCGGTCATCAAATCATTTGTCGCCATGAATCGAAAATCCTTGTCGGTCGATGTCATCTACAGCAGCAAAGGCTCAATTTCAATTTCATGATTTTGCTAAAATTAAAATCTATACATACTTTTTCCAGCAAATTTGCTATTTGATGGTACTGATGTGACGCCATAGCGAGGACTTCAAAAAGTACAAATTTAATCAACAGAAATTGGTAGGCAAGGTAGTATGTGTATCACTTTTCTTTTAGTTTAAAACTCGAAGTCTACTGAAATTTTTCCGGCAGAAATTCTACAAGTTTTTCACATTCACAATTTTGTTAGGCTACCATTCACGATTAGAGTGACCAACTTCATTCGGATTAAGAGACCGATTTTGCGAAAATCCTCCCTTTCCGGTAAATCCCTAAATGGAAATTATTATTAAATATAATAAACCTTTAACATTTAAAACTTAATAATAATAATTTTAAGAAATTAAATTTTAAATTCTTAAATAAGCTATTCCCTCAGATGTTTTGAATCGGCTTACTAGGTATCGATAAATGATAACTTGATAGAGTCGCTTCTCTCATCCCTAGTTAAGTGCCGCTCGTTTCCATCAAATTTTCGAACAAATCTAACAAAATATCAAACTAATCTTGCAATTGCGTAAAAATGGATAACATATTGAACAAGGAAAACACAGGGGTTTATTGTAAGTTATAAATTGTGGCGCAATTCGCATGAATAGATTTCATCATTATATTCATCTAGTACCTGCAAACCCCATCAAAAATGGAGTCCCTTTGAGTAACACTGTCTTGAAACAAACTGTAAAAAAAAGCGTGCTTGGCAAACTAGACAATAATCTGCTCAAAACCCCAAGTATCACTCCATTTAAAAGCGATGCAATTAAACTAGAAGGAAGCATCGCGAAACTGTCAATCCGTAAAGGACTGAAGCAAAATTTTATCAATAGGGATCGGGAGGAGACCAGTGTAAAGGCAAGGAGCTGCTACTTGGGTGGTTACACGTTGAAGGCTAAAACATCCATTACAAACTTGTTCGACTATACAGATCTTCCCAACCCACAATGCTTAAAGAAGTGCAGCCGGCGTAAGTACTTAATAGCCAGCAATTAGCATAATATAACAGACTGTGTATTTTCAGCGATTCAAGAAGTCTGGTCTGAAAATCAAGGAGGGTATGATGCCTTGTTTGAAAAACTTTCATATGACTTTCACAGCTTGGAAAATGACTTTGGAGGAGATAACACACCTCCAACAGAACCAAAAATTGATTTATTGCCTTCTTTAACTGTCCCAGAAGACTTTGGTACCCCCAATTGCGAATTCCAGTTAAACTTGATGCTGCCGATACCGAATTTTGAGAGTGTTCAAATTTTATTTTAGTATTAATAAGTTGTGTTTGTTTTATCGTAACGTATCGTATATTTGTATTTATTTGGCTTGTGACTAATGAAATATTGTATTTTTTAAGAAAATTAAATAAATATTAAGTCTTCATCTGCGAATATATGGTATTGACTGATGACTTTTATTTTGTGTATATTTTTGTTTATGAACATGACTTCTAATGAGTAGTACATTACTGTATTATCTTACTATAAACTTTTCCGTTCTCAAAAACAACGAAAATTTCAAATATCTCAAAAATATCCTGCCCTAATAATTTTAATATATTAATATTGCTATTTTTTGAAAACAAAACCGAGGTCTGAATCTATCCTTCTTTTCCATCATAACATTTTAAAATAAATTTTAAATAATTAAGTCGCCAAACACAAATCTCAATTTGGCTTTTTCGAGCTAAAGCCATTTGCTGGACATTGGCCATTTTACAGCCAACAGTTGGCAACACTGGAACACAGTAATGTATCTAGTTTCTTTTTTACATTACTGCAGAAAGGTTTCTTAACTCGTCGTCGGTTAACTTAGCTGATCGTTTCAGCTAAATAAAATAGCAGTGAAAATTCCTTAAGCACGTTCATGAGTTGAAATACAAATGCATATACGGTAATAACAAAAATAGATAAAGTTATTAAAAAAATAATATTGATTTAAGCACAAAGAATTATTCATTTGTTGCTTTGTGGATAAAAGAATTAGTTATTTGGTCTACCAGTGTAAAAAGTAACATTTTTTCATATATTTGCGTCCAAATAAATCAAAAGACTTAAGCGACAAACTGACATTTAATGGTAGACATGTATGTTTAAAGACGTGGCAGTGTCACCAATGCAGTAACTCAAACATTTCGCATATGTATGTATTGCATGTGCGTATGTAATCATGTGCTGTAAATAGAAGACATTTCCAGTTTTTAATGGAACCCAGTTCACATTTAATTTACCATTCATTATGGCTCTCAATATGTGTTATGCATGTAGACACATACCTACACACCTACATATGTTTGTGTCAATAACTAAAGAAATATTTATTTCTGCAGGCACTTTGGAAGTGATTCGTGGTTTAACCTGTGATGAAATAATCGTGTTTGGTTAAATACAATACAGAAGATTCAGAACAATGGTCTACCCTGAAGAACCTTTTTGGGTTTTGCCAACGGTAACTGGATTCTACGAAGATAGAGACTATAGAGGTAATATAGATGAAATGTGACATCATAACTTGAATGCCTGACTATATATTTACAAAAACTTGTAACACTTGCTTGTATGCATTGCAGTTAATGTGGTTGAAGCCCTACAAGAGTTTTGGCAAATGAAGCAATCCCGTGGAGCGGAATTGAAAAACGGAGCTCTAGTAATTTATGAATCTATCCCATCGAATAGCCAGCCATATATTTGTTTTGTGACTTTGCCTGGAGGAAGCTGCTTTGGAAGTTTTCAAGTAAGTTTTAACGCTACTGGTTCCGCTTACCCTTTACAGAGAGTCAGCCTCATCTCATTGTCATTCTTTTAACAATGAAAAAAAATTAAAATAATAATATGATAAAGGTTTTAAATTCACTTAACAAGGGAAACCAACATTTATAAACCTACATTTAAAACGTTTTTTAAATACTTTCTTTAATCATAAACAGAATTGTCCAACTAAGGCAGAGGCTCGACGCAGTTCCGCAAAGATTGCTTTAATGAACTCGGTTTTCAACGAACATCCGTCGCGTCGAATAAGCGACGAGTTTATTCAAAAAGCTGTACAAGATGCTCGAACTTCATTTAAAGGGACATCTCAAACCAATGAAGGAGCAGAATCCGGAATAGGAGCATTTAGGTAAGCACTGACCCCGTCTTAGTGTTAATCGGTGACTTATATTGTCTTCCTCAGGTTCATGTTGGAAGCGAATAAGGGAAGAACAATGTTGGAGTTCCAGGAGCTAATGACTGTGTTCCAGCTCCTTCACTGGAACGGATCGCTAAAAGCCATGCGCGAACGGCACTGCTCAAGGCAGGAAGTGGTGGCTCATTATTCCAATCGTAGCTTGGACGACGAAATGCGCTCTCAAATGGCGTTAGATTGGATTGCCCGAGAACACGACAGTCCTGGCGTCATCCGTAGAGAGCTCGTGGCGGCGGAGAGAGAACTTGAGACTTTCCGCATGGCTGGCCGTGAACTCCGATTCCCGAAGGAGAAAAAGGACATTTTAATGATAGCTCACAATCAACTGGGCGGTAGTGCCCTTAACTCAACTTCCATTGATGATTAATCTAAAGATAATGAGCAAAATGCGCGATCAAATTCAAACAATATTTTAGATAAATCCCTTACTTTCACTTTGAGTAATTATCAATATTTATTCAATTGGCATACCATATGATCTCCATGATGAAAAACACGCGGAATTATTATTTGAAAAAATATTACATTTCCCCTAAAGAACTTCCAAATTAAAAATAATTTTAATAAGATTGTTATGTCGGATTCTTTAATGAGAGAAATTTATAAATTGATTTTATTTTAACATTGTAGTTATTTTTCTCTGCAGATTTTTGTCTTTATTATACTATTTCATTCTCTTTTAAATTCATGAAGTCAAAATCCTTGAAATCTTTAGATTATTTATTAAAAATAATTGAAACATTAAATATTCCGGCATAACCTCTCTTCAATCGTTAAAAATGTGATTTTTAAAACAGCTACTACAAAAATAAGACTAAACCCAATAAATTAACTATATAATATTATTATAACTTTATTTTTGTTTTATTTAAAGAAACTTAAGTATATATTACTCATGAGGCACCCATACATCGAGCTTTTTCGTAAAATATTTGACTTTTAATATCGTTATCACCTGGAATCCCCATTCTTTATAGTAGTATCAAGAATACGAAATAAAACAACTTTCAACCTTCTATTGATTTAAATTTTAAAAATTAAATCAATATTTTGTCCACTGCTGGTAATTTTCCATCCCTCGATAAGGAAACGGTGATGTTACCTTGACAGTGTTGAGTATTGTTGAAAACTATCGTTCGATACTATCGTTAACAATGCAGTTTCATAGCTAGATCTAGAAATAAAATAGCAACCCTGGTGTTGATACATCTCTGTTTATATGTACACATACATACAACAGAAAAATAATAAAAAACGGAGAAAAAAGTGAATTTCCTTCACTAAAGAATAATAAACACATCGTAAACCAGTAAAGGGCAATATTATATTCAATTGCAAGCCCCAATAAGGCATTTTCTGAAACGCCATGGCCTCCGATGAGCTGCCAGCTGATTTGGACAAGCTGAAAATAACACAGACTCATCCTCTCTTGAAGTCTGTTGAGAGGAACCCCTTCTACGCTGCAGACAATGGATTCGACAGATCGTTTCCGGGAGACACTGCGGAACCAGGACCCAGCATCAAGGGCAGGATTACCCATCTTTGGAAGTGCAGACCCAGGCGAAGGTCCGAGAGTTGCCTGGACGACTGCAAGCAGGAAGAGTCGCTTGCTGCATCCGAAACGTTTGATATTGTCAGTCCCTTGAGCAGTTCCCATGGCGTGCAAAAATCATCACAGAAACGGAACTATCTAGCCCCTGCGAAGAAGAATATATTTCGACAGCCTATTTTGAGGTCGTTGTATGGCTGTGAGCATGGAAAATGTCTGGTCCGAAGTGGTCGGATATATATAGTTAAATCAAAAGAGGAGGATTCACACGCCAACGAGGATTTGAAGCCGAGCTCCAGTGGAAAGTGCACCTTTAGCGATGTGATTGGCGAATGTAATGCCTTACTAGATGAATCGGCTAACAGCTGGCACATGTCGAAGAATTGCAACTCTTTGAAGACTCACAACTCGGGAGGTGGAGCAGAGGTTGGTCAGCTTCCTATTGCCAAGTGCGACACGTCTGCCGTTTCCGTAGCTTCAAGACCACTGTCAGCTGTTCCATTAATGGGAGCTACATGCTCGCAACAGGCCAGCTATAATTCCACGAACCCCGGCAGCTGCGATGATGTTACCATTGGAGAACTCGCCAGTTATTTGGATACCATTGTTCATATCCCCAAAAAGATGTCCTCAATGGCCGAAATGATGTACACATAATTATCCCATCACGGCTGCTATTCATTGTACGTTTACTCCGAATATAGTTTTAAGAATTAACTGTAAAATTTCTATGTTACTTGTGAATTTAATTACACAATTTCTGCCCTCTGTATCTTCAGTTGAGTAATCTAATATTTATACTGTATAATATGTACATAGTCATTGGTATATTACAGCATTTCTAAACACACAATCTGCATTTTAATTAACATTACCTTGAAGGTGACATTTGTTCCTTGAAGGTTCAAGGTCTTCAGTTTGAGGTTTAGAAACAGTGGACATCTATGGAATTCCATAATGAAATCATTTGAAGGAGTTTGTCTGGAACACATCTAGGAACTAGAGAAGGTTCTAGAAGTTTCCTTTCTTGAACAAAAGAGGATTTTTATTTTCGGGTTTCTTGGATTTCCTTGTTTTAAAATCGCACATTACTTCTTTATCAAAGCGATTGACTTTCCATTACTTAATGAAATATAATTAAAGAAAACAATATTAGATAGAATTTTTTTTAAGACTAATCATTTATTATTCATTTGAAGTTCGGATTATACATACATAAATAGACATTCAATGCGTTATTCATATAATGTTTATCTATTTGTGCACTCAAACTTGACAAATTTGTTGTTTTCATGAATTAATTCGATTCGATTAATATGTAAAATATTAAAGGACGTTAAATTCAGTATTATTAATGTAACCTAAATATTTGTGGTTATTTTCGGAGCGCACCGATTTGAATTCAGTCATAAGATTAGAGTGGTTGTTCTTGCTTGAAAATCGAATGGGAGTGAACACTTTCTTAAGCTTTGATATATTTCCAATACTTTTTTTAATTCGATCACTATAGTTTGAAAGGTGATTAAACGAACGACTATACTCTACTTCCTGCCATTGTTGAACGCTCGTTTTCCGCGGCGCAGCGGGATATAAAATGTGCTGGAAATAAATTAAATCAACGAGCCATTTTAATTTACACCTTATGTACTTTTTCAAAATCACTATGTTCTAGTACCCACCGAAACGAGAGCTTTTTCGGTGAATGTAACGCTTTTTCTAATAATGTCATCCGAGTGATGATGATAATAATATTGGGAGTTTTGCGTCTGTGAGTATCGGGTATTACTGCTTACAATATCTACGCCATGATGGTCGGTATTGGTGAAATTGTCGTATCCATTATTATTACTAAACATATCTACAAAGCTAATGGAATGGAATTCACTGGGATGAACATAAAACGTTACGATCATAGCCGTATAAACGACAACATGAAACAGGATGCAAGTCCAAATCAGATTTATCTGAAAGCCAAAGTATATTTAGTATAAATATCTAATCTATCTATCTATTTTTGTAAATACAATACCTTTTTCTTACGACCGTATTTCGTGAAGGATGTGAATGGAACTAGGGACACAGTTAAAAGGCAGCCACACACCACTCCGGCGAGCAATCCCAGGAAGTTAAGCTGGTAAGGCAGGGTTCCGATTCCGACCAGCACGCTGCACAGGAGCAGCAGCTTGAAGAGAGCAATATGCGGCTTGTGAAGATATTTCCAGTGCATCCACACCAGAAGTGCGATCAACGAGGCCACCACGCCACTGAGAGATGCCGAAGGCCCAACCTGATGAAATGTTTTTTATTGAAATAAGTGGGGTTCCATCAGATTAAATAGAAGTATTACCTCCGGGCGATGGGGCACCAAAATGGCGCTCGTCAGATTTCCTGCAAAGCCCGACATTATATAGACAATCGCAGTACGAACTGTGCCTATCAGGCGCTCCAAGTCCGCCAAAAACAAGTGCTGAAAAATAAGTGTGATGGCCAGGTGCAATATGCCGGCGTGCATGCAGAGCGATGTCAGTAGTCGGTAGAACTGATCCGGAGTCTCCACGGATATAAACGGGAACATGCCGCATACATTATTTAGGCACGATATCTACAAAATAAAATTATTTAATAAAAGCTTACTGGTATAAGAATTAAAGTATATGTACCTGTGAACACAGTGAGGCTTCCTCGTGAAAATATCCTTTTATAAAGTCGCAGTATTCGCGAGTGGTTATCCTACACTCGCCGTACAAGCCCGTGCAGCAAGGATGTCCTATTACCTCGCAAACCATGTGCTCGGAGGTGTGATCCTTGTAGCGATATCGCTGCGTAAACGAATTGGTCTTGCGGCAGATCGGCCACTTGGTGATGTCGTCCGGCCACTCGTAAGGCGCTATTGAGGCTGGGGCATCGCAAAATTTCGGATCCAGTCCGCAAACGGACCCAGAGATTCGTCCTCCAGGTCCAGATTCGCTGGGCGACCATTTCTTCCACGTCGAGATTGATTTCTGGATATAGAAGTATCTCAAAGATTATTTCTAGAGATTTTCTAGATTTTACCTACCGTAGGATAAAGTCCCCTAATGGAACACTCCGCTTGGGAGCTTTGAACGCAGCCAGAATCGTCGTTGCGGATGCAGCAGGCGGTCTCCCTCTCGTGGCGTCGCGTCTTTGTGACCACCTCCGTGATCTTGATGTCGCGGCGCATGCAGGCAGCAAACTTAGCTCCCATATGCACCAAGTCAATGTGCCTCGGGCCGATCCACAGATTCCGTTGCTCCACATGCTGGACAGTCTGCAGGCTGAGGCTTGTCACCAAGACCTGCCCCGTCTTCTGCTCCGAACCGATCCCGATCGGGGCAATGCCGTAACAAATAATAGACAGGATGAGCACTACAATCTGCACGGTGTTTATCCAGTAGGTGAAGAAGGGTCGATGATCGGTGCGGTCGTCCAGGTCATTTACGGAAAAGTACTTGATGCATCGGAGTGGCGGACGACGCGAGTTCTCCAGCACACCGTCCAGCAGCTGAGCGGTGATCCGATTGCCCCGGTTGCAAGTGGAGGTGGTGGAGTGCGAGGTGCGCATCGTGGGTTGCATCTGGCTGGACACCGAGTTGCAGAGAGGAATGTGAGCGGCCACGCCGGGATGTGTTGCCTGCTCGCTGCCGGTGAGGTTGATGTCGCTGCTGGCATTCCCACTACTGTTCAGAGCCGAGGTGCGCCACCCATTCTGCTGCCGCTCCGCCATGTAGACACTAACCCCCACACCCATGCCTCCCGCAGTAGAATCCGTACAGGTTCGAGATTTCGCTGCCTGGCGTCCAATCTCGGAACCATCGTCATTCAGCGAAGTGGCCGAAACTTCGCAGGGGCTGTCAAAGAACACCTCGTCTTCGATGATCGCCTCCAGGCCGTCGGTCAGGCAGTCGGCATCCGGCTGCTGACCGCTCTGGGTGGTGGTGACGTGCATCGGAGCAAAGCTGCGGGACCACTGCCAGGGACAACGCACCTTGTGCATTTGCATGGGTCGTCGCTTGTGGAACATGTGCACCAGATAGCTCACCATGGCCACAAACATGTATCCCACCGAGGCCTTGCGCTCCACGAATTCACCGGCCAGGAAGTCCCTATTGGTGTAGCTTTTCTGCCTAGCCATGTCCAGTCCCATGGCATCCTGAACGGGCAGGATGTCCGGGCGGTCGGGTGCATAGTTGCTATTGCCCTGGTTGCTATTCACCTGACCCACATCTTCGCCGGCAATAGCTTGCTGCATGTGATACTCCAGTTCGGAGTCGAACATCCCGAAGCAGCGGATAGCCAGACGTCGATGACGTCCCTGCCACAGGGCACAGTCGGCCGCCTCCGTGCTTGGCTCTACCCCAAAGAACTGGGCGGTAGCCCTTTTCAGATAGATCCCAATTCGTTTCTTGCACGACAGATGATGCATCTGGGGCTGGGGCAGAACCTGCATAGATTGATGCTGCTGCGTCTGGTGGTGCATGTGCTGAACCCGTGGATTTGCCACCATCTGGCTTCGGTAGAGTTGGTGTTGCTGTTGCTGCTGCTGATTCGCCTCCAGTTGCTTGGCTACCATTCCGGAGTCCAGGCTGGCATTCGGTGCCAGCTGTCCCTCACCCAGACCCGATATGACCGGAATGGGCATCGGCACGGGCATAGAAATGGGCACCGGACTAATGGGTCCCGTGGTCTGGGTGGTCTGGTGTACTCCGGTGGTGCGGCGCACTGTGTTGCAGTGCAGACAGGTGCCCGACGGGTTGTCTACTTCCAACTGAGTCACTGAAGCCCCACCCGGAGCCACAACGATCACGGAGTCGCTGTCTTCCTGGCCCCGATGACGGCTCATCATCTGCTGGGGGGTGTCACCGCCTACGGACGCCCCAACACCGACTCCTCCGTGGTTTACTGAACGAGGAGCCGCCGCAGTGGTAACTGGTGAGCAAGAACTGACCGCCGAGAGGACCAGGGACATACTGGTCGAGGGTGCCGGAGAGGGGGAGGTGCAGGCCGGCGAACAGCTGGAGTTGTACGTCTGCGAGGTCCGGCTGAGGCTGCTGTGAGAGGACTCGCCGTGGCAGCATTTGGAGCGAAAGTTGTACGGCATATTGGCGTACTGGGACTGTGACTGCGACTGACTGGATGCGCCTGATGATGACCCGGAAGCGGCTGGTGTGGAGGCAGTGAGGGTGAGGTCGGTGTAGAGATCCATGGCAGGCGGTGGCGTGGGCACGTATCGCTTCACCGGAGTGTGCACCGTGGATCCCAAGTAGGCGTTGTAGTTGTCGCACTGGGCCAGCGGCAAGGGTACATTGGAAGGCAGTAGGAGGCGCGTGGAGGAGACAGAGGGAACGGCCGAAGGGATCCCACCCATGGAGTCCATCATCTTTGCTTGAGGGGTGGCCTGGGACTCGCGATATCGCTCCAAGCGGTATCTGGAATTGGGCGAAATGCCACGCTGATGATAGTTTGCGCCAGCTCCTATTCCATGTTTCTGCACCACCGGAGGATTTTCCGACTTGCACGACTGCGCGGGCATCTGGTTGGCCACACAGGTGGCAAAGCAATCACTGTTGGGAGCCGGCGAGGGAGGAGGCACACCCCTGTTGGGATCATCGTATTTCTCCAACGGCGACAGCTTTAGTTTGCCGGAATGTGGCTGAAAGCGTCCCGACGAGAGGCTGCAGTACATCACATCGCACTCGTTGGAATCGAGTGCTAACTGGAGCTGGTTCTGGAAGTTAATGGACTTCCGTCGAGTTGTGCTCATGCCACTGCCAGTGCCACGCATCCCGGCGTGGCCGTTGTCCGGATTGCCCTTCTCATTCCTCCTGCTGCTGTGTCCCAGGTCAGCTCCATTCGAATTCATAATCGAGGAATCACTCTTAGCCGGTCTAACAAATAAAGTTAAAAAATTCAAATCAAATATTTTATCAACTGACTCACAAAAAATTAAAAACAATTTTAATATAGAGAAGCGTTTGGATTTTAAAATTTTAATTAAAATAAATCCTATACCCTTTACTTTTATTTATCTTTTGTTAGTTTTTATTGGAAGTTTTAATAAAACTCACAAAAGAAACATTATTTTTCACATTTTTCTTCAAAAAATCCTAGTAAATATTTTTAATTGGATGCTTTTTGGTACCACATCTCTATTTCAGATACAAACAATAGAAAAAAGGGCCAAGGGCGCACATGAGTAATCCGGAACCCCAATTCTTATAATGAGGATTCTTTTAATAGGGACAAACACTTTTTAAGCAAAAGTCCTCTTTTTAAAACTCATATTTATAAAAACAAAAAGAATTTTCTTTACTTTTAAGTTAAGGAATTTCCACTCATTAGCACGATCAAGAAACTTTTCATTATTTAGAAACAAATACTCAAAAAAACAAAAATATAACACTTATATTAACGTTGAAACTATTTAATTACTTTTGCTGATCCTGCGGACACTTATTAGAGCCTTAAACTGTTTTTTTTACTTCATTATTATTTTGGTTTTAATTCTGTTTACAGGCTGAAAATTCTTTTATCGATTTTCCACAATCCACTCCATTTTATGGAAGCACTTGGGCATCCAACTTGGTTTCAAGAACCCGAGGACCGAGGACCGAGACCGTTCTTCAATGCATTGCGCTATTATTTTGCTTAAAAATCTTTTTGGATTGATTTATTAATTTTTTATAACCATTTTTTTAAGCCACAAATGCATATGTACACAGCACACTCGTCGAAAAACTGCAAACCACTCGATTCAAATTTTTCCTTCTCACGCGCATGTCTGAAAATCCTCATGCTTGAGATGACACAAATTATCCTTCCTATGAACCCATGAGGAAATTTTCAGCTAACAGCTAAATATTATTTCCATATATAAAATATTTTTTTTATAACCCAGTTTTTCAGTATCCTATGCAATATAAACAATTTCCAAGCTCCTAAACTTTAAACTCATATTTTTAAATTGAAAAGTATCGTTTTTCTAACCTTATTAGTTAGTGCTTAAAAAATATCAAAATATTTAAAAATAAATGCCAATCTTTATAATTTATTATTTGCAATCAAGTGCAGCATCTTTATTATTATTTTCTGGTTTTGGAAATAGTTTTGAAACTTGTATTATCGAAATTATTTTCACATGAGAATATCTATGTATATGACAAAACATTATAATGTACTTATTCCTTATGCGAGTGTGAGGTGATTGAAAAGTCCAATCGTAAGAACACAATAGTGAATACAAAAATAATGTAAATGAAGCCGCTAACCAGAAGAGGCTCTTGCAGCAGGGAAATTTTCGAGAAGCTGTAGTAGAGCGTGAAATCGGAAATGTGACTTTCGACCAAATTGGATTTGGAGAATGAAATCACGGGACGGCCTGTGGTGTCCAGATAAGTGTGCACCAGCTCGTTTGGCAGCCTGCTAATGGTATAGGGCGTCGACAGTTTGATATCGCTAGAGCCCTCGGGCAAAATAATCTTTATGGTCGCCTCATCGATCGCCATGTTATCGTAAATGTGGTCGATTAAATGCATCTTTAGCTGGTATTTGGTGCCATCGCTGAACATGTACTCGTAGGATGGGACATTATAGCCGAGAGTGTACTGCGTTTTCCAGCCGCCGAACAGGGGGAATCGCGGGCGCAGCTCAAGCTCAATGAAGTCGCGTCCCGAATTCATGTTTGAGGTAGAGATGTTGCCGTTTGTATCCCGGTAGTAGACACCAGAAGCAGATGCTGGCAAATAGGTTTTGTACGATTTCAGGGCAGACTGTCCGGAGCGACCCTCCTTCTGGAAATCGTACCTCGAGAACGATCCCTTCAGTTTGGCGCCGGTGTGGGTCATTTGGATGGATTCTTTGACAGCAATGTTGCCCCAGTGGGAAATCTCCAATGTTCGCTCCAGAGTATTGACAGTCACAAAGGGGGCGGAGTTCTCATAATGGATTGAAAGAGGTTCCAGGCTGAAAGCTGAAATATAGAATAAATTAGTTGGAGTCTTCTCAAAATGGACCTTTAGCTCGTTACCTTCTACATTTTCGTAGGGACCGAAGGTGATTTTGCTGGAGGCCACCGAAAAAGGCTTAACTTGGGTGTGAGACAGTATGTTAGAGGAGCTGAGCTTGGCACTGGTCTTCTGCGAGTTGGTCTTGTATTTTGAGTAGAAATGCAGATGTCCAATGTACTTCACGAACTGTTTGTCGTTCTGTCTGATTTCCAAGGGGTGCGGCAGAATATTCTTTGAGGAGACGGTCTCCACCACAAAGGTTTGCTTGGAGGCGGCCTTCGGGAAGGTGAGGGTGTAGCTTTCCTCGCCCTTAACCAGCTCGTTTTTGCGGATCTGGACATTCTTGTCGGCATTATCTTTCACCGAAATGTAGGCGAGACTTGGCTCGCCAACGAAAAACACGTACTCGGAAATCGGCTTGCCGGCTGTGTCTTCGGCCGAAATTTTGGTGGTGGCCCGCACGAGCTGGGAGGTTAGGTCCAGGCTTCTTTCCACATTTAGATTGACAATCTCCGCCTGCACTTTGGATATGGACAGGAGGGCTCCTAAAGCCAGGAAAATAACAATATTCGTTGCCATTTTCAGCTCAAATTTGGACACGTATTTTAAAAGAATGTCAATGCCGTATGGGAATTTTAGTACATTTTGAGCCGGCTTTGCCAGTGTGGCCCGTTGTTTCTTTTTTGTTGGTGTGATTAGGGCCTTTTAGGCAACCGATTGGATTTTATTTGTAAATCATTAGTTAAGGTATTAGTGAAAACATAAATACTCTATTTAGTATTATTAAACGGCTATTAAATAAACGTTTTCTTTAAAGCAATACTTAACGCAATGCCACCTGCAAGGAATATACGAACCGGGTAATAAATAGCATAGACAAGAACCACACTGAGACAATTTTTCGTCTCTTTCGCACGATTTTCCATCTCTTTTCCGTTCGGCAAAAGGCTGCAGAAAAAACGCGCGCGACTTTTCTGCACCTCGAGTGTTGAAAAACGGTTAAAATTTGATTTGAACCAAAGCATAGACAAGAACCACACTGAGACAAAAAGTGTTGGTCCAAGTAAAATTGTCGACCCCCTAATGCGGTTGCGTCAGTTATGTCGACAATATTTTTTGCCGAACTTCAATTTAGTCTACGATTGGCCGTAGACGATTAAACGAAGTTGTTCGCCGGGAATTGAATGGATACGGTTGGGGCACCAAGTAATTCGAATAGGAATTGTGCCATTTTCTCCAAACACACACCTACACACACCTAGGTGCAAATATATTAAGAATGCAGTGAAAAAAGGGCATCACGAAAGTCGGTCTGCTCTCTCTGATGGTCAATATATATATAAATTTTACAAAACTCCCCTACCTGTGTATCTGTGAAAATGTGTAACTAAGAAATTCTTATGTACGCATGTATATGCTACATGGTTGCATAAACAATTAATACGGAAATGCGCGAAAACGCATAAGTTTTCATGTATTTTCTGTGTATGCATTTCCTTTGCAAGTCCATGTAAATATATATGTAAAGGTGTCTATTTTTACTCCATTCGGGAACATAAAATATATATGTGTGTGTATATGAATTCATATTGCATGTACAAACTTACGTTTGTATATACCCAGTGCAAGCAAAAAAGCACATAAACGGATATCAAGGATTTGCAAAACAGAAAGAAAACTGTGAACAAACTATGAAATTATGAAAATATATTTGCGTGACTGTTACATGTAATTTTACTGGTGTAGAGTATCTTAAAGATACAAATACAGACACGTATATTCGCTAAGGATACACAAGCATGCATTCGATGGAATTTGCACAAATATTTGTAACAAAAAAAAAATACATACTCTCGTTGCAGAAGAAAATGTTTCGGGTATAAAGTGAAATTGCTAAAAGTATACGATCTGTGGAGTTACGAATTTGGGAATAATGGAACCGAAAAGATGGCATTTGCATTTATCATGTTTTTTGCTACTCCTTAGTTCAACCTTTTCTGGTAAGTAAATAAACTTGATTGAAAATGATTATTTGTGACCTAGAAGCTCATTCGCATGGTTGTATGCTACAGATTATTTCAAAATGCTAAGAAGTGCAAAAATTTATATTTAACTAATAACCTGTATAATTTTTCAGATGTTGGAAAAATAACGTCTTCTCAAAATCATTTTGGAAACACTATACAAAGTCAATTTAATACAAAAAACAATACCCGTGTTATTGCACAAAAAGGGGGTCTTGCCATTTTACCGTGCGTGGTAAAAGTCAACTCTCCGGCAACGGTAAGACACGATTTTGTTTGGCCTTTAGCCAAATTAGATTTTTTCTTGGGATTGGCTTGGGTCATCAATATATTAAAATTTGAAAAATATTTTAGGTTTCTTGGATACGTAGAAAGGACTTTCAGCTCCTGACAGTGGGTCTATCCACGCACAGTAGCGACAAAAGATTTTTGGTGGAACATACACGCCACATGGGACATTGGTCTCTAAGGATTAAGGCAGTGAGAGAGGAGGACCGAGGCTTTTACGAATGCCAATTGTCAATTTATCCAACTCAGTCAATTGTAATAGAATTAAAAATAGTCGGTACGTATATACATATTTCAATAGTGTTAAGTATAAATGTGATTAACTAATGATTTATTTACAATATTAGAAGCGGTAGCGGAAATATCTAGTGCCCCAGAGCTCCATATAGATGAGACTTCAACTTTACGACTGGAATGCAAACTAAAGCGAGCAACGGAAAATCCAGCATTTGTATTTTGGTAAGAAATCATAAATTTATTAATCAGAAAATCCCTTTAAAAGAATTAAAAATGCATGAAGAGTACAATATGTCCCCCAGGCCCAATACGGTGTCCATATCTTGGCCAATTTTCTGTCGATCCTTAAGCGGAATACCTTAAACGATTTGTAGATAGATTCTCCACTATTCTGCATAAAAATCCTGAGACAAAATATTTTTTAGATTTTTTGTTCATTTTTCGTGATGGGGTTCCTGAAAATGGGATTTCCCCCACAGTGATGGCTATATCTTCCCCAATTCTCATCCGATTCTCAAGCGGAGTACCTTAAACGATTTCTACATCGATTCTCCACCATTCTGCATCAAAATCCTGAAACAAAATATTTCTCAGATTTTTTGTCAACTTTTTGTGATAGGATCCCTGAAAATGGGGTTTTCCCCTATATGGCCCACAGTGATCGCTATATCTTCCCCAATTCTCATCCGATTCTCAAGCGAAGTACCTTAAACGATTTGTAGATAGATTCTCCACCATTCTGCATCAAAATCCTGAGACAAAATATTTTTCACATTTTTTTTCCATTTTGCGTGATGGGATCCCTGAAAATGGGGCTTCTTCCTATATGGCCAAGAGTGATGGCTATATCTTCCCCAATTTTCATCCGATTCTCAAGCGGAGTACCTTAAACGATTTTTAAACTGATTTTCCACCAATCTGCATCAAAACCTCAAAGGAAAATTTTCGAACAATATTTTTCAAAATTTTTGCCTTGAGCCCCCTTGAAAAACACGAGTTTCCATTTATGGCCCAAAACGGTGTCCATATCTTGGCCAAATTTCAGTCGATCCTTAAGCGGAATACTTTAAACAATTTGTAGACAAATTCTCCAACAATCTGAATCAAAAACTCATAACAAAATTTTGGATCAATATTTTTCAAAATTTTTCACATTATGATCCCAAAACAATGTCCTATCTTGGCCAACTTGCCAAGTCAGAACAAATTTGAAGATTAAATCCCAATCGAATTCCTTAACATTCTATTAATAATGACAATAAATTGATATAAATTGAACAAAATTGTTAATATTATTCATTACTAAAAACAATTTTACTCTTTACAGGTACCATGATAGTAAAATGATTAACTACGACTCCCAAGGAGGATTCGTGGTGACATCAATCGGGCAGAGTAACTTGCAAGGTGGACAGGGGTATAGAAGTTCCCCGGCAAATAAATCGCGGGCTACCGCCAATGCAAACTCAATGGATACCGCCCATAGCGCCGCAAACAATCTGTTGGGAAGCTCCGACAATTTGAAAGGATCCAATCCGCCCTCCTCAATACCGTATTTCCAGGCACACCAATCCTCCTATCTCCTTAATCCTTCAGTAAGCGTCCTCACTGTAAAGCAAGTTAATTTCCGGCATGCTGGCAATTATACGTGCGCCCCATCAAATGCCCGCCCAGCCAGCATTACAGTACATGTTTTAAGAGGTAATATTATCCTAAAATGATATCCCTACTGTCCTATATAGCTGAAGTATATGTTCTAATTGAAACAGGTGAGAAAACGGCAGCGATGCAGCACGCCAATCGGACTATTTTGGATTCTGAAAATAGCGGAAACGGAACTTTTGGATTGATAAGCTTAGGAGGACTTAATGGCACTGCCAGTGTAACACTGACCGAAAGCCTATTGCATTTTTATGGGATGTTCCTGCTAGTAGCCGTCGTAGTTTTAGATCGATTCTCATTAGCAGCAACTCACAAAGTATTCTTAGCTTCCATCGTAGTTCTTTTGCATAGCTGAAACATATAATTGACGATACCTGGAGGAATGGAGCCACTTCAATCATTCGAAAATAAAGAATTGATATTTTCAAATAGAAGATGTATATAGATCATTGACATACCATATATTAAACAAATTGTAAGACATTTACGTATTTTAAGATTAACTGTAAATAGACTTCCATTACATGCAATGTATTGAATTGAGAAATAAGAGAATTCAAAGAACTTGTTAACCAAATCTTAAAAAAAAATGCGAAATCGTTAAATCAAAATGGATTTAGCAAAGCAGAATTGAATGGCTCGAGGTGGTACGATATAATGTATGCTTAGATGTTCATATTTATTGACTGGTACTGACATTTTAATGTTAAAAACAAAGGAATTAGAATAAATTATTGATAAAACAAGAAACCATACCAATTTGTTACCTAATAACTCGAAAAATTTGATCGTCACCTTTAAACTGTTATTCTGCTCAGTGTTCGATATTTAGTATATAGAAGGATTTATGTAAGCACCTTTAGAAGTATGGTAATTCGTATATTGTATGTACAACTGTAAATAATTATTACTTTCGTGAGCGTTTAGGAAGCGCTGTCTTGAATCCAAATGGGCCTAAATGCCTAAATATTGTTTTGTTTAAATTAAAATACGGAATGCATACAAGTCAATACATTTTGTTGCAAAATACCAAGGTTTTAAATAAACAAATCCATTTTAAAAAATAATCTATGCTCTTTTATTTGACTCATCTTTGGGCTATTACCTTTCAGATAATTTGTAATTTGTTTTTAATAAACTGTCCCTGATCAGATATAATAAGGTTTAATTTTCGTCACCTATGTGGACAGCCCTCTACAGAACTCTGGCAACGCTCGCGCTTCGGCTTATCGTTAGCTATCGTTCCAGCTTTCATTCGTTCCAAGTGCCAGCCGTGGATAATGTTATCAAAACAAAAAACATGAAATCCGAAATTTTAGCTGCCGTTTTCTTAGGATTGGCAGTCAGATCAATTATATCCTTGCATTCCTACTCTGGGCAAAATTCCCCGCCCATGTATGGCGACTATGAAGCCCAGCGGCACTGGCAGGAAGTTACCGTCAATCTGGATGTCGGCGAATGGTACACAAACAGCTCCAACAATGACTTATTGTACTGGGGCTTGGACTATCCTCCGCTGACAGCTTACCATAGCTATTTAATGGGTCAAATTGGCAAAGCCATCGATCCCGAATTCGTCGATCTGCACAAAAGCAGGGGCTTTCAGTCCCCTGAGCACAAACGCTTCATGCGATCAACAGTTGTCTTTGCTGACGTCCTCATTTATTTGCCGGCAATTTTGTTCGTGTGCCTCAGCTTGGACAAAGTCTTTCAGGGCCAGGATACACTGTTCCTGCTGACGTTAGCCATTACTTATCCAGGACAATTTCTGATTGACAATGGTCACTTTCAGTACAATAACATATCCCTTGGCTTGGCAGCCTTAGCTGTGGGAGGAATCTTGCGGGGCAAATACTACATGGCATCTTTTTGTTTCACGTTGGCTCTCAACTATAAACAAATGGAGCTATATCACAGCTTGCCATTCTTTGCATTCCTCCTGGGAGAATGTGTTGGACAGAAATCGTAGGTGTATCTGAGCCACCATTATTAACCTAAATATAAATAAAATGAATTGTCATATTTTCAGTTTTGGTGCTTTTGCATCTAAACTTTCACGAATAGCGGCGATAGTACTAACTACTTTTGCTGTGTTATGGTCACCATGGCTAGGATCTTCTAAAGCAGCACTAGGGGTATTGCAACGCCTTTTCCCTGTTGCACGAGGAGTATTCGAGGACAAGGTGGCGAACGTTTGGTGTGCCGTAAACGTGGTTTGGAAGCTGAGGTAGTTTTGTATTTTTAAAATATCATAAACCATGCATTTATAACTAAATTTATTTTTAGGGAGCACTTAAACAATGAACAAATGGCTCTGATATGCATTGGATGCACTCTAATAGCAGCTCTGCCCACGAATATAGCAGTCTTTAGAAATCGGAGCAAAATGGGATTTTTATTAGCCCTTTTCAACACATCTCTGGCCTTCTTTTTGTTTTCATTTCAAGTAAGTTATTAATGATTAATTGGGATTAAAGTATAATTTTATTTTGTTTTAGGTCCACGAAAAAACCATTTTACTGGCAGCATTACCATCATTATTTTTACTAAAATGGTGGCCCAACGAAATGCTTCTCTTTCTGGAGGTCTCCGTTTTCAGCATGTTGCCTCTTCTGACAAAGGATAACTTATTACTGCCGGCCTTAGCATCTACTGTAGCATTTCACCTAGTATTTAAATGTTTCACATCACAAACGACTTCCAACCGTGATAGAATACTGAAGAATATTGCAAATATTTCAAACATAGTCATGGTTTTAATAGTGGGAGCTTCGTTAACAATAGCTCCCCCTTTGCGATTTCCTGATCTATGGCCTTTGATAATATCGGTTACTAGTTGTGCCCACTTTGTGTTATTTTTTCTGTGGGGAAACTACCAACAATTTACTTGTAAAATAAGTTTGCAAAAAAATTAAGCTTTTAAATAAAAATTCCTGTAAATATAGCAAATATATATATATATTGTTGACCACGTATTGTTCATCGTTTTTAATTTTATTTGGCTTATGTATATATTAGACCTTTACTTGTCCGACCAAAATTTATATATATAACTACTGCCTATTGTCTATCTTATCGCTGATTTAATCGGCAGAGTAAATACACTTTTCGAAAGAAGTCGTGAATTTAATTTTAATCTCTTGAACTTTAACTTTTGAATAAAGTTGCTAAATTAATAATAAAATTTATTATTTTTTTTTAAATACAATTACCCCCCAAAACATATTCTGTTTCTCCCAGTGATCTTTATGAAACAAAATAAATAAATTAGCACATGCTGCGAGGCTCTTATAATAAAAGCCAAACATAAAAACTCAAAATTTATAGGTTTCAAGAAATATAAACATTAAAAGGGAAAAGCTTTTGCTGCACAGTGTTATCAACAGGGTCCCCCAGATAAGATAAACCACTCGGTAAAGATTAGTTTAGTGTGCCGACTTTTGTGAGCTTGTTAGTCATGTACAATTAATTGATCGGTGCACAAGCCAAAAATTTATTCATCGCAAGGCATTCCGTTAAAATGAAATTTCAAAATTGTACGATATTAGCATTTGCTATTTTGTGTATTATTTTTACAAAAGTAACATGTGAGACGGAAGCTGTTACCGATGGAACGACAACAACAACCCCAGAACCGCCAAAGGTAGATAAATGAACTTTCCTCAGGTGATCGATAAGGAAAAACTATATTACGAGAATTTTTGTGATACTGACCAGCCGGATCCTTCTTTATCTTGCAATCTTTCTAACTCTACTATATGTGTTAAAAATAAATAAAAAAAAAATCATCTAATGGTGGAAGAAATTTTCAAAATTATAGAATTAGTAATGGACATTTCCGATTTGTGTACTACGCCCATCGCGGTAGTGCAATATACAAAATGGGTTATAATCAAGCCGATAAGATATCAAAAATAAAAAAAATGAGTCAACAAAACGGCACTTAACTGGCGTTAAAAAGATTAAATTGCACGTTGAAAAAAAAACACCTATATTTTTAAAAAAGTTTTCAAAAACAAATTCATATTTGCAGAAAAAGACTCCCGTGAAGGACAGCAAGTTGTGCAAAAAGTGTAGTTGCGTTATAAATGATAACACCAGTTTGCTCGATTGTAGTGAGAAATTGGCTGGTGACTGGTTTACTTCAGATGAATGGAAGGATTTAATCGACGGCGATGTGGTATTCAAAACCATAAAACTGGAGCACAACAACTTGACCGCTATCCCGGCTCTACCCCCATATGGTGTGGAAAACTTGTACTTGGCATTCAACCAGATTGAGAATGTCACTTTGGGAGCTTTCCAGAATTTGAGTGAACTTGTGAACCTGGATATATCGCACAATAAGCTAACCACAAAAACCCTAGTACCCGATGTCTTCCAAGGACCTTACTCGATAAGTGACTACAAGCCTTTGCCAAAGCTGAGATCGCTTAATCTGGGATATAATGACTTGCACTCTCTGGATGCAGATATCTTCGAGCACTGTCCCCAACTGGAGGAGCTTGTGCTATGCTCCAATCCCTTCCAAATTATCAACAAAAATGCCGAAGTAGCTATTTCTGGATTGGCTTACCTAAAGGTAACTTTAAGAGGTTTACAAGGGATTTATAATCAATGAGTTCTGGATCCTATTTCAGACCTTGGATATTTCTTATTTGGAAATCGATTCTCTACCGGAAACAGTTCTGCATGGACCCCGGGATCTGAATACCTTGTTGGCCGCTGGAAATGAATTTAAGCGTTTACCAGATGGCTTGGAATACGCACAGAACTTGGTTCACCTTGTTTTGAATGAAAATCCCATCGAGAACTTGGTTGGAGATAAGTGGGTGTATATTGGATTACTTTAGGAGCAACATTATTTTCGATCTATTCTCTTTTTCAGTGTGTTTCCGGAAATGACAAACCTTAAATACCTGAGCATGACTTTTATGCCAAAACTATACAAGATAGGACCAGGAGCCTTCAGCGAACTGCAGAGTAAGTAATTTTTAATTAATCATTAAACTCTATTTTTAAACATTCTTTATGCAGACCTCACCGAACTGATTTTGTCAGACAACAAATTCTTAAATGAAATTGACGAGCTGGCATTTCCAAAGAACGTTACGGGAGGACCGTACCTAGACTATCCTCCCTTGGAACATGTAAGTCAGATACAAATAATTCGAATAAACTATCTCTAATTTAATAATTTTTAGTTTTACCTGAACAACTGCAACTTGACAGTCCTGCCCAAGCCTCTATTAGTTCGTTGGGATAAAGTTAAAGTACTTGATCTTCAGTATAATCCTTGGACATGTGACGCATCCAACGACTACTTGATCAACGTATTAATCGGACAAGTTAACAAAACAAGTCCAGTTTTGGCCAGGAATGTCCAGTGTGCCAGTCCAGAGGGACTGAAAGATGTTCCTGTTTTAAGAGTGGCGAATGAACATTTGGTTGAGAACCCAGGAGGCAGTTTGGTTTGGATTGGTCTGCTTGTTGTACTTCTGATTGCTATTCCAACTATAGTGGCCGCCTACGCCATTAAGAAACGCGGCTGCTTTGGTCGGTTCCGCCGCAGTGATAGTGTCGCTAACCGAGCCCTCTATAATAGGACCAGTTTCAATGAAGATTTTCACATTTAAATTAAGTTTCATGAGACTAAAATGTATAACTTTTCAAAATATATATTAAATAGGCATAGTAATTTTGAGTTGTATTTTTCATCCCGCTGAAATTAAAGAAAAGAAGTTATATTTTTAGATTTACTTACTTTTATTATAAAAGCACTATCATGACACTATTATCTTATCTATTTAACCGAAAAAACTTGATTGTGGTATTTTAAAAAGATTTCTTGTTCATATATGTACGTTTCTAGATTACCCATATTACAGAATGTTAGTTGGACACTAAATCAGCTTGAAAGCCATTAAAGTAAGGATGCTCCAGGATTTCCTTAGCGGAAATACGATGAACCGGATCATAAATCAGCATACTTTGTATGAGATCAATTCCGTTTTCGTCAAGATTCTTAAGCTGGTTGGTCAACTGATTGGTTGACCAGCAGGGAAAAGTGTTCTTATAGTCTGGAAGTGATGTTACGCCAGGCCAGATATCTTCGGTAGGTGTTTTGAGAATTCTAAGAATTTCAAAGATTATTTAACATATTCGAAAATTGCTAAAGTAACAATAAATACCTAAACATTCTGAATAACTGATCGATTTCCGAATCACCTTGAAACAGGGGTTTACGCGTTGCCATCTCCGCAAATATGCATCCAATAGCCCAGATGTCAACGGGGCAGGAATATCTTGGGGACCCCAGTAGAACTTCTGGCGCTCGGTACCAAAGTGTCACGATTTCGTGGGTATAAATTCGCACTGGAATGCCAAAGGATCTACCCAGACCAAAGTCAGCTACCTTAATAATGCCGTTTTTGTCGATCAACAGATTTTGGGGTTTCAAATCACGATGCAGGACTCGACGACGGTGGCAGAACAAAATCGCACTTGTTATTTGGTACAAATAGCTTCGAACTAGTTTGGGGTCCATATGCTTATCGGCTGGCAATGAGTCCATGTACTTTTTCAGGTCCATTGACAAGAATTCAAAAATCAAGTAAATGCGGTTCTCCTCCATCAACACATCTTCCAGGCAGACAATATTGGCATGCTTTAACTCTTTAAGCAGTGATATTTCTCTAAAAAATATATAATCAACTAATTAAAAGAGCAGTTTTCTGAGTACTCTGCGCATAGGTGCATATGTATGTACATATGTAATTATGCTGCGGTGGCCCAGCATAATTTCTCGGGTTATATCGAGGAAGTACTCGACATAAGTTACTAAATATCATGCCACAAGTGTTTGTGGCAGTCGCAAAAGTCTTCAGCACAAAAATTAGGCAGAATTGTGTGAAAATTAGTGCGCCATGCAGTGGCTTGGGTTCGGCTTCGCTTGACGCCAAGGCAGGTTACCTGATTGCTGTCGAAGGGACGCCTTCATCGTCAGACTCTAAGCGAATTTTCTTCATGGCCACTATTTGCCCAGTGAGGCGGTTACGTCCTTTGTAGACAACACCATAGGTGCCTTCGCCAATCTTTTCAATTTTCTCAAAATCCTCCATTATATTATGACGTTTGCAAAACAGGCAGACTTTTAAATTTGCGCGTTTATGGAGTCTCTTCTGTCACAACGTTGCCAGACTTGAATATTTTCAGTATTAAACCAAAAAATACTTCATTTTGGTATTATTGGGACCTGCAAGCGGAATTTTACGATTAATACTGATTATACATTTTACAGTTTTTGAACTGCAGAGAAACTTTTATAAAAAAGAATAAAAATAAATTTATAAATAAGAATATTGTAAAACATTTTAATTTAAAACTTAGATTTAAATTCCATCGTATTATGGAACATATCGCGTTCCAGTTTGAGCTTTTCAAATTGGAATATCGTTGTTATATTGACACTCACACATGCTTGTACCAAATATATGGAACAAATCTCTTATTTTCTTTTACCGGAAAATATAAAATGCCAAAATGTCTTTTCTAACTAGAATAGTCGGTAAATCAACAGGTTTAAGGTGAGTCTGTACCATAAACATACTTTTCTGTACCATAATCCATTGGCTAACGTCGCCTTTTTATTTTAGTGGCATTCGATTAATGTCGGTCTATCCGCAACATTACGTCGAACCTATAGTGCAAAAAGATAAACAGATCGAACAAAAAAATGAGCTCCCAATGCTTCATCATGTCCCCATCAAGGCTGCTCTCAACAAGTCTTCAGATACAGTGTTTCACGACGATACGAAGGAGAAGCTGTTGAATTATATAACGAAAAAGGGAAACAGTGCATTGGCCAGATCGCTTCTGTCGAAGGCCTTTGAGTTAATAAAAAGGACGCAAACAGAGCGCCTAAATCTGGCCAAAGGGGACAAGGATCAGGTAATCACGAATGCCGAAGTGCTTTTGAAACAAGCTGTTGAAAACTGCCGGCCGTTACTGCAAGTAACTGCCATCAAAAGAGGTGGTGTAACCTACCAAGTGCCGGTTCCTATCACAACAAAGCGGTCCTACTTTTTGGCCATGAAGTGGTTACTGGAGGCAGCTCGTGAAAAGGAGCGCAAGGTGTCTCTTCCTGAGAAACTAGCATGGGAAATCCTTGACGCCGCCCATGGACAGGGTAGGGTTGTTAAAAGAAAAGATGACCTGCATAGGCAGTGTGAAGCAAACCGCGCATATGCTCACTACCGATGGAGTTAAATATGTATTACTAAAATGATTATTTTAATAAAACTTTGAGTTATGTTATAAAATTTTAAAATATTAAAGTTTCTTCACACTTTTAAGAAGGGAATAACATAAAAATAAGTAATAAGAAGCTGAAATATTCCTTTCAAATATTGTACATGGTTTCACTTATAAGTGAACATTTGTTTTTTAACCTAATTTAAATTAAACAAGGTTAATTTTTTGTTTTCAATTAAAAGAAATAAACAGTAACAGCTGATTAGTGTGAACTGCAATTGATTTTTCATACTGCACGGAAACTGGGTCACACTAGTCGCTTTTTGACACTTGGCAGCACTAAATTGGTATTTTTAAAACTTAAACTAAGTCGATTGATTCTTATTTAATTTAAAAAGCTTAATAAGTTAACTTATATAGTTTGATAAGAAAGCTAGAAAAATTCACTAAAAAGGTGGGAAAAGCTAACAGGCAATGAGAGATAAGGTAATTAAGAAAGTTGTATAACTTTACTTTCTTTTTTCTTGACGTTATATGACATTTGAAACTTATTTTTAAAATAATTGATAACTTTTTTCAATTTAAACACCTGTAAAAATCTAAAATATTTAAACTATGAAACAAAAAATACTTAAATTAGTGACGGAAATCGTCTATCGGAATTGTAACAATTTATCGAAACGCAACTCTACAGATGACGCACGAAGAGAACAAAGATGGCGATCCCTCCCGACCGAAAAATTCGTGAAACGAGCTGAATGATAAATAAAGAATTTTTTAATTGTATTCAAACTCCCGCAAACGCAGTGAAAATTATTAGTTAGTAACAGTGTCATGCGTACTTACAATGTGTAGAATAAAAATTTATCGCAGAACAGTTCGTTTTTAGCTGTGCATTTGTACTTGGTCCCAAAACACATAATCAAACGAGTTATAGTAGACTGGGCTGCATCAAAAGAAAAAAAGTTGACAAAATTCACGAAACACTGCAATTGATTCGGATTCTCGGTATTAACCAAGAAAAAATATGTATATGTAATACATAGGCCGTGGCTCGACGTCAACACTCGCTGCAACAAAAGGAATTGCATACATAGAATTGACAGTGGATATTAGGGTGAGTACTTTTCACGAAGTTGGCTTAAATTAGGTTCCAGGGCATATTGCACACCGAATTAGTGTTTAAATGTTTTTATCGTGGATTAAGGTAGATACGTTTGAGTGTTCGATATATATACGATATTGTATATATTGTACAAAGCTATGCACGAATTAATTCCGTTTAATTGTATGTGGATACATTTTCATGATTCTGCATACATACACATGTATGTATGTATATGCATGTACAAATGCTCGTAAACAAAGTAACTGCTTATGTATCATTTGGTATGTACATATGTATGTATAATAACAAATGATCCAAGTTACTCTGTTGCTGTCGCCTGTTTGTTCGCTTGTGTGTGTGTGTTGTTGGGTTTATTTTTATAATAACAATTTAGTATTTTTAATTTCCGATTCCCTGCATCCATACGATTCACAACTTTATGTACGATGTACATGTACATGTATACATATACGTATCATGTAAGTATCGTGTACATGAGCAGCGTTCGTCTTTCATGGAAAAGTATTGTGAATCAGGTGTGGAAAAAAGATTAAGAAAAGCTGCTGTATATTGAGTTTTGTTTTTAACTTGGCTTCTACTACTAACTAATATTTAGTATTTTTAGTTTTGATCGAATTTTGATCGAAAAATGTATCAACTGATCAAGTTTACCTTTCCCTAAAATATTTACATGCATGTAAAGTCGAATTATCGGTTACCGATCCTTGGGAATATATTGACTTTTTTTGTTTATAATTTAACTTGATGGATTAAATGTTACTTTTAATAAACTAAATATACACTAATAACTAAATTAGAAACATGGCCAACATGTGTTCCATTCAAATATATTGCCACGCCCCTTGTTCATGCAAAAAAGCATGATCTTTACCTGTTGCATTAAAAAAATATCACATTTTAGTTTTTAAAAAATATTTGGGAGGTCATTAAGCACAAATTTCTGCTATTTTTAAAAAATAATGTTAATAGTCCTTTCATACTTTATTCTTTTTTATAGATCTATTGCAGATATGGCGACCAGTGACGACGAGCCGATGCACCTGTATGAGGTGTTTCAAAACTGCTTCAACAAGATTGCCAACAAGCAGCCCACAGGATCGGTGGGAGCAGATCGCGGCGGTGGCGGCGGCGGGGGCTACCACTCGCCCTATGGCGGCCTCGGTGTGGAGAATGGCATGTACCCCAGTGACTTCAACACAATGCACGATTCGGCCAACGGGGGTAATAATCGTTTCGCAAACACCTCCACTGTCGATCAGTATTTTGACTCCTCCGCCGCCGGAAGCGGAGGAGGAGCGTGGTGCCAGTCGCAGATGAGCAGCGGTAGCAGCTACATGGGCCAGGGGGCATACCAGAACAGCGCCTTGGATCAGCAGCAGCAACAGCAGCAAGTGCATCCAGCGGACGGCCTGGGGCTGGGAATGGGTGGAGATGGCATGCACTGCCCGGTGTCCACCACCCTGCCACCGATGAGTTCGTTTCGCGCTAGCACTGGCGGTGGCCCCCAGACGCCAGTAAATACCCCAGCCGTGTTCAACTCGCCACAGGCCCACAACCACGCAGTACAAGCTCAGCACAGTGCATTGTCCACGGCTGGACCGCTTGGCCATCACTCATCGCTCAACCATACGCCGCACGCACATTCCCACGCCCATACGCACGCCCTGCCTCTCCCCCACGCCCACCCACTCCACAGTCAGCAAAACAGTCCTGCGGTGCAGGGTGCGGACGCGTTCAGTGGTGCCGGGAAGGTGGCCGGAGCTGGTAACTCCACGGCGGCGGCCCTGCGGCAGCAGATGTACATGCCGGCGGATCAAAGTATTAGCAGTTTCGGTTCGAACCCCTCCACGCCTGTGAACTCGCCGCCGCCACTGACTCAGTCTGTCGGAGGAGGCGCAGGAGAGCCTTCCGTGTCCGGAGCATCCGGCTGGGGTCACTCGGTGCTAAATGGCGGCGGAGGTTCCGGTTACGCCGGCGATATGGTTCCTGTGTCCAGCCTTCACACCATGGCTTCGGTGTTTCAGGGTGTGCGCATGGAGGAACGTCTGGACGACGCCCTTAATGTGCTGCGGAATCATTGCGAACCGGAAATGTTGGCTGGAGTAAATCAGGCCATGCCCTCGATGGATAACATTGACGCCCTGTCCTCATTTGTGCCCAATTCGCCGTCGCATCTGGGTAGCGGCGGTGGAAACTCCGCCTCCGCTGTCAGCAACGCGTCCAACGCCAACGCTCTTGTGCACGAGGTCCTGGCCATGGGAGCATCAGCGGCCGGTACATCGGGGCAGTCGGTGGGCCTTAAACTGGATCGAGGCGCATCCACTTCGTTGCCGAAACAAACGAAAAAGCGGAAGGAGCACACGGCCATCAGCAATGCGGTGCCGGCGGGGGTCTCCACCACCACCTCTAGCCTAACTAGCCTGGACATAGCAGATACGAAGCCGACCAGCTCGATTGAGTCCTCGAACTCGGGCCAGCTGCAGCAGCTCTCGCAGGGTGGAAAGGCCTCCAAGCGTCCAAGACGCTATTGCTCGTCCGCGGAGGACGACGACGATGCTGAGCCGGCGGTGAAGGCTATTCGCGAAAAGGAACGCCGTCAGGCGAATAACGCCCGCGAACGGATCCGCATTCGGGACATCAATGAGGCGCTCAAGGAGCTGGGGCGCATGTGCATGACACACCTAAAATCGGACAAGCCGCAGACCAAGCTGGGAATTTTGAACATGGCCGTGGAGGTGATCATGACGCTGGAGCAGCAGGTGCGCGAGCGCAATCTAAATCCCAAGGCGGCGTGCCTGAAACGACGCGAAGAGGAGAAGGCCGAGGATGGACCGAAGCTTAGTGCCCAACACCACATGATTCCGCAGCCGCAGCCCGGGGCTGGGAGCAGCTATCATGGCCAACAGCCAGCGCAACTAGTGCCACCAGCGTCGCAGACGATTAGCAGCATGACCATATCCCTACCCGTCAACCAGGCCAGCAGTGTCCTGCCGCCGCACTTGCAACAACAGCAACAATCGCAGCTCGGACACGCACAGCTCCCGCAATAGCATGCACCGCCCAGGAATCCTCCTCCTCCTCCTCCTCCACCTTCTAGTTCGTCCCACTCTTCCATAAAAACCGAATGTATTGAAGGCTCTGCGGCCAAGTACTCAGCAAACTTGGATCTGGAGAGTCAGGTTTTAAGCAATATGTTCTGGCGTTGTCGTCCTCCCAAATTGCAGCCACAACCCCTACAAAATGTACAACACTTTTAACACATAAAACACTTAAAAACTAAAACAAAAAAAAAAAGAAAGAAAACATAAAAAAAAAAGAAATTGAAAGAAAAACGAAAAAAAAAGAAAAGCCCAAATGATTGCCAATCCACATACACAGAAAAAAAAAAGAAAAAAAACAAGAATTGCTCCTTTTTTGAAAACGATTGTATATAGCTGTTCCATTACGTTTAACCTGGGAAGATCTTTTTCGTTTTTTTTTAATATAGAATGTTTTGATTTAATAATTTGTTTATTTTGTGCGATATCACCGTAGCCATATTTTTTATATACAAATACATGCATACATAACGACATAATTAAGTGAAAATAGTTTTATAATAAAAAAAAAAAAAAGAAACACAACACATAGACTTACTTCTATATATTCCCGAGAGCTAAGGAATAAATATGTCCATATTAATACTTTATATATATATTGTGTTACAATGTTCTTTTGATGTGATTACAGAGAAAGTTGCACATAATGATGATGGTAACCACCACGGAAATAATCGTTATCTAAGATCTAGCTGGTAATTGTTGTAGTTACTTAAGGCTTCAAAGAGACACGTTCATGTGTTTTTATACTTTAATTAATTATATTTTTCGCTAGGGTAGGTCAACCGGAATTAGAAAAAAAATCCAATCCAACAAATAAACATGCCCATATTAAACATTAACTGAAATTAAACAAAAACGTGAAGCCAATGTAATTTCCCTGAATGTATGACATGGAAAAAGTGTTTAAAGTGTTATAACAGACTCTTTAAGGCTCTGATTTCATATATATATAGTATCAGATATGATTCATTATTTTGTTTTCAGTCCACGGATCGTTGACGGATCATTTTCTAGCTTTGGTATATATTTTACATCGCTTACATAATTCATGAAACTACTTGTACAATTTTTTCGACTTTCGTGACTTCATTGATTTCGTTATAATAAATGGTATAATAGAATCTTTATACCAAATAATATTTTGATAAACTGTCGATTTTATTTTTATTCGATCGGTAATTAATGGATATAGACTGGTACCCTATGAGGCACAAACATACCTTCTTTAAAACCATGGTTCTGATAATTTAATATTTCCGATCTCTTCTTTAAAACTGAGCTATTTTCATCAAAGAATAGTAGTTTAGTTTTAGTAGTTTATAGTAATATTTAGATAAACTGTCGATTTTATTTTTTTCGATCGGTAATTAATGGATATAGACTGGTAGACTCAAAGAACCTCAAAGAGTTCCAGGGTTTTAGGGGTTATCCCTATGAGGTACTAATTTAATAATTTAATATATCCGATCTCTTCTTTAAAATTGAGATTCTTTCATCATAGAATAGTATAGGTTATAGTAAGATCATCTCTTTTGAACTCCAACCAATCCAATTACAAAAAAAACATTTTATTTTATTATTTACAAATTTTTTATTGCCATGAACTTTGTTCCTAAATGCACAACTAAATTGTTAGTAATTCTTGTTTAAGGTCAAGGTCGCTCTACAGGTTCGACACATTCGTATCCAAAACAGACAGGGCCTCGTTCTTCTCCTCCTGCAACTCCTTGCCAGTAATGCTCAGCTTTGACTTGGCGAAATCGCTGAGGGTCAGGCCCTGGACGATCTTCCATTGCTTGTTCTTGATCTCGACGGGGAATGAGAAGATGACATCCTTGGGCGAGTCGTAGCTGCCATCGGAGAACACTCCCATCGACACGAACTGTCCGGGAGAAGTGCCATTCCACCAGTCATGCATGTGGTCGCAAGCGGCCTTGGCGGCCGACATGGCGGATGACATTTTGCGAGCAGCGATGACAGCGGCACCGCGCTTCTGTACGGTCTCCACGAAGGAGCCCTGGAGGTAGGACACGTCGTTGACGGCATCCACCACAGACTTAACGGCGCCATTGACCACAACCTTTCCTTGGCCAGCATCGGGGTACTGGGTTGAGGAGTGGTTGCCCCAGATGATGATGTTGTTAACAGCAGAGATGGGCACTCCCACCTTGGCGGCGATCTGAGAGGTAGCGCGGTTCTGGTCCAACCGGGTCATAGCGGAGAAGTTCTCCCGGGGAATAGAGGGAGCATAAGACGAGCACACCAGGGCGTTAGTGTTTGCTGGGTTACCAACAACCAGCACCTTAACATCCTTCTTGGCGAACTTGTCCAGGGCCTGGCCTTGGGTCCTGAAGATCTTCACGTTGGCGGACAATAAGTCCTTGCGCTCCATACCCTCCTTGCGGGGCATGGCACCCACCAGGAAAGCGGCCGACACGTCCTTGAATCCCACAGCCGGGTCGGTAGTGGGGACCACCTCAACCAGCAGAGGCAGGGCACAATCGGCCAACTCCATGACCACACCTTCGAGAACTCCCACCATGGGAGGAATATCCAGAAGGTGAAGGATGATGGGCTGATCCTTTCCAAACACCTCACCGCGGGCGACCATGTACAGCAAGGAGTAGGCAATTTGGCCGGCAGCTCCGGTCACAACAACGCGAATTGGTTCAGCCTAAAAATATACGTATAATGTTTATAATCTTTTTGGAATTCTTGCGGAAGAAAGGCGAACAAAGGTGTCTACGAATTACTAATACTCTTTCGATTAAAAAACTATTAAATACCAAGAATCCTAGAGTTTTAAAGTCTAATTATTATTTTTTTATTCAAAGTACCCACTACTAGGTTACTAAATAATTGGCTATGTTTAGATACAGCTGAGCTAATTATACTGTATTTTTTTTCATCCAGCCTTTGCCTTTAATTTAATTTATTTTTAGATATTTGTCAAGGCTCTGCACTGTGTTAATATTTAAGAAGGGGGAGCATCTTTGACGCAAAATTTTGGCAAATTTGTTGTTTTTCTCAAACTATGTAAAAGTTCTATGAATATATACATTTTAAAAAATGTTTTATTTTGAAAAATATTCTATACAAACATCATAAAATAAAGAAAAATAGATTTGTTGGTTTTTGCAGTATCCGTATATATTATAGGGTTTACTTGAGATATATATATGCTATAAAAATGCGTATAAGAATAGCAACAAATATTCTTTGAAAGAAAACTAGATTAGTATCCGTATATAGTATAAGGATTACTAGAGATAATAGTATTTAAATGTATATATATTTTTCTATTTTAGAGACTTTAGATTAGCTATATCCCCCCTTTAACTTGCTTTATTTAAATAGTATACCGAAAGGAAAGAGAAAACAGGGCCTTTATAGCCAGCTGGGCTGTTGCATTCCTCAGTACCCTTGTTATGCAATCTCGGTTAAAGGCTTTCGGTGGGGAAAGTAAATGTAGGGCGCAGTTGGCAACCGACCCCAATAAGGACAACAGGCTAGGCATTGCATTGAAGACTAACGGGGGGAACTAAATGCTTTGTAAAGAGCCCCAAGCAAACAATTGGCTATTTGGAAATTAGTTCAACCGGAACTTCTGGTGTTTACCAATTGTTATTGATAAGATACGAGAGATTTGGCTATTTGGACTTTGTTTTACGGTTTCAATTAAGTAATGTGTGTGCCTTTACATAAGCCTTATCTGCTGGTAAAAATGATGGAAAAATCAAAATGCTTTATCTCAGTCAATTGGCAATTAGCCTGCATGAAAAAAATATCAAAACCTCTTGGGGTCCACTGATCGCATCCATTTGTGCATACGTATCTACGTCACAGAGGTTTCAATGATACGATGGAGAGGTCGAATGAATGTTAAATTTCCAGAAAAATGTCGGAACATCCTACACATACTCGCAAAGGTACTTGTTATTGCGAGTGTGCCTAATTGTGGGGTCCATTTTTAATTTAGACAGGTGCTACAGTACTCTTTTAGCCAAAAATTGTACACTATTTTATGAATAATTATTTATTTTGCCGGTGGTCTTACCATTTTGCAAAAATTTCTCCGGCTCAGCACTCGACGTTGGGGATATTAGAGATAATAATAAGAGATAATAAATTAAGGCGGAGAAACCAGAAACCAAAACTATCGATAAAAACGTTTTGAAAACATTGAAAATATCGATGTTTGGCAGGGCAACATCGACAAGAAGTTTTTTTTACTCTTTTTTGAATTTATTATTCATTTTGTTATACGTTTCAAAATGTTTGTTACATGTTTTAAATACCTAAAGTTTTGTTTTATCGTAAAAATTTAGAATAAAATTAGTAGTCCAAATAAATAAAATCAACTTCGTTATGTCAAAAACGATAGTTTCACATATCCCAAAACTACATTGAAAGATACACAGTTTTTAGTTTCTGAGCTAATTCTGTAAAAAATTTAAGAATTTTAAAATTTTGAGTGTATAATTATAAGAAAACACAAATATAAAACGATTATTTTTATATCATGTTTAAATAGATAGACGAATAGACTTAAAATTAATCAAATCTAAGGGTGCGTATTAAAAATAATTATTGAGAATTGAATAAGTCACAACATTTATTTGTAACATAGATTGTTTCTTAAAATATATTTATTGTGAATAATTTTATCCAGTATTTTTATTGGTGTTCCATTTCTTCAGTACCAAAGTGGATTATCGTTGTTACATTAGCACTCATACGTGTATGTTCATATATTCAGTCGTTGCAAATTCCAATTAATTCGTGAATTCTGCGTTAAATTCTCACTTTGTGGTGCCTCTCGACAATCCCTCTACTTTCAGGTCATTACACCCACATAAATATCTACTATTTTGCGAAAACCAAGCATATATTGTTGGGTGCGAACACCACGAATTGTGTGCCTAAAATCGAGTGATATCTGTTATGAAAAGGTATCCATATTTAAAAATACACTTACTTGTATGCGTACGTTGTCGCACATATGTATGTGCATATTGTATATACAAAGACTTACCTGACAGTAAACACCTTGTCCAGGTACTATAAAGATTGTATGTGGTTGTCAGCACCCATCGACGTCGTTGAAATAAAATAACAATAAGAGCATTAACATTAAACATTGCCAGTTGGTTTGATTATAAACATATTGTACATATGTATGTCCGTATGCCACCATTTACATCGTACATACATATATATGAAAATGTTCGTCTCGGGGGAAAAAATCAACACAAAAACTGAAAGTTTATAGATATTAGGTTCAGAAAACTTGTTTTCATAGTGTGCAAAATAATGGCAATGTTCAGATGAATCATCAAAAAGAGATATTACTTTGATGCAGACCTTTTTTCGTGGCTATATGGCAATGATCATCATTGTAAATAACGGCATCTTAAAATTTTTTAATTTTTCTCCAATACTAATGGAAAAAAAGAGGGTTTTAAAATTTTACATATATTTTTTCCATTTTCGAAAAAATACGATATTAGAAGCGTTTATAAAAAGTGACAACTTAGACGTAGCTAGAAATGTAATATTCTCTATAACTCTCTCCACCACTGTCAAAGCAACTTAAAATCAATTCAATTTATTTTTTTACAGCTTTGTTCTCTTCACCATCAACAATTGACTAAAATTTAGCACTGCGAATACTTTACTAGCAATAAACACCTGAAAATGAACGGCCTGAGCAGCAACGATGACGCAGTTGAGTGTCCTTTGTGTATGGAGCCGCTGGAAGTGGATGATTTGACGTTCTTTCCATGTACATGCGGCTACCAGGTTAGCACTTTACTTGTTAAGATCTTTGATGAACAGAAGTAACCTGTTTACTTTCGTAGATCTGCAGGTTCTGTTGGCATAGGATTCGTACGGATGAGAACAAGCTGTGTCCAGCATGCCGAAAGGAGTATCCGGAAAATCCTGCGGATTTCAAGCCGTTAACGCAAGAAGAAGTGAGTAAAAGAAGCTTTTCTTTAATATTTGTCAATGCACCTATGACCATTTCATAAATAATTATTTATTTTTGCAGATGATTGCATTCAAGTCCCAAAAACGGCAAAGGGACCAACAACGAAAGCAAAAAATCACAGAGAACCGAAAACATCTGGCCAATGTTCGGGTGGTTCAAAAGAACCTGGTGTTTGTTGTTGGGCTACCACCTAGACTTGCTGATGCAGATGTATGTTGCCATTTTTCAAAATGTTCCTCAACATTCTGACAAGTGTTTTTTTTTTCTCAGATTTTAAAGAAACACGAGTATTTTGGTAAATATGGGAAAATTCATAAAGTCGTTATAAATCCAAGTACCACGTATGCCGGGGTCCAGGTAAGAGTTGTAAGATTCAATAATTAATTACTATCTTTATATATTTACGAGTATCCCTGACAATACCCGAGTTGATCAGAACATTTTTTAACACAGTTTCTTTGAAAGCAATGGTATCAAGTATATTTCATTGAAACTGCGATCAGATTTATTGTCTTTTCTATTTTTCAAAAATTTTCAGTTTTAATTTTTTTTCAAAAAAAAAAAAAAAAAAAACGACCTGGTAAGCAAAAAAAAAGTATTTTTTTTTCAATTTGGATTTAAAAACGATTGGTAAAATTGTAAAATATTAATTTGTTGTCAACATAACACTTGTGCAATTATTTCCTCTCAAATAATTAATGTTATTTAATGGAATCAAAGTTGCAAAATGCAGTAAAAATAAATCTGCGAGGGTATCTAATACTTCGGTTGCTCGAAACGAGCCCAATATTAATGCATTGCGTACTGATAACATTTTTTCGAACTTCAAGGGTCCATCAGCTTCTGCCTACGTCACATACGTTCACAACTCGGATGCTTTGCGGGCCATTCAAAGCGTCAACAACATAATGATAGACGGGCGGCTTATAAAGACTAGCTTGGGAACAACGAAGTATTGCAGTCATTTCATGAAAAACCAGCAGTGTCCCAAGGGCGACTGTATGTACTTACATGAGTTAGGGGATCCTGAGGCTAGTTTCACCAAGGAGGTATCTATCGCTGTAGTCTGTACCATCTTAAGAATATTATTTTAATATTTGGTTGTCTCTTGTTTTCCTTTAAGGAAATGCATCAGGGAAAACACCAGGAGTACGAAAAGCGCCTGCACGATACTCTCATTGCCTCGTTCGGACCGAATACAACAGGTATTATTAATGGTAATGGAGTTTCTAAAGCAAATGGTAATTGTTTCCACAACGGAAAATAAACGAATTAATATTTTCTGTTCAAAACAGCCGCGATACCGTCATCATCGTCGGCGTCGTCATCGTCGTCTGGGTCAGCTGCGAATGCGAGTTCTTCCGGGAATTCCCAGCAAAAGGAGGCCTGGCCAAGTTTATCGGTTTCCCCCATTAACGGCAAGGAAGCGGCGGCATCCAATTCTAATAATTCCAGTGGAAAGAACAAAAGGGATAAGCTGCGTAACGAAAAGAGACACGAAAAGAACAAATCGAAAAATAAAAACAGCGCCAACTCCAACACGAATGCATTCAACAAGGAGAACTATGTTCCCGATACTCGAGGCGGCACAAGCATAGAAACTTTTGCTGAGGCGACGGCGGATCCGCCCGCTCCCGTAAAAACTACAGAAGCACACAGCAATTCCAGCAATCGTTCGAGAGCGGAACGGGGCAAGGACAGGGGCTCCAATCAAAAAAGGGAAGACCAGAAGAAGAACAAAGAGAATGCCCCAGCCCCAGCACCCACAGTGAGCAAGTCGTTGGAACAGGATGAGGCGAGCGAGAGTACAATAACACAAAACAAAAAAGATACAATCGATAGCTGTGAGGATAGTTTACCACAAAAGAGATTAGCTGCCACCAGCGTTCAGAGATCTGTGAGCTCCTGTAGTGACAATAGCGAAGGTCATGTCTCTGAGAGTAGTGTTAGTAGTGAAAAGAGTTTGCCTGGTGATGATTATCAGGAGGAGAAGTGCAATAGCTCGATCTCTGAGAGCCACCAAGAAAATGTGAAGCCTCCGGAAGGCGAGGATAAGACTAATGAAGAAGTTACAGAGGCTGAACAGGACCTTTCTGGACAAAAATCGGAAGTTAGCGAGAGTACTAGCCCCACTGCGGTAGACAGAAATAGTATCCAAGATACAGTTTGTCCACCCGAAGAGCAGCCAGCCAGCGAAACATCGAATTTGGCGGAGAATGGAACCAGAGTATCTGGTAAAAAAAAAATTTTATATTCTTTGTTTTATGTGTTTTAACATTCTTGGTTCCAGATGCACTGTCCAAGCTCAACATTTTTGATGAGACGCCTAGTTTCTTTACATCGTCAGCATTCCAGCAAGTCCCGCTAATAAAGAATAAACTAGATGTGGAAATGCGGCAGTCGCACTTACCAGACTTGGTCAATGGTAAGCATGGATACATGAATGTGTTAAGTACGAAAATTTATTAAAAATATTTTCCTATTTTTAGATATTGATGGTATCCAGAAGGCATCAAACACAAATGGTAATATATCTCCGATATATAATATTATATAAAATTTTAAATCAAATCTGACTTTAGAATGGGAGGAAGCTTTCAAAAATGTGATGATACGCAACACTAGGCACGTGGAGGAGCAACTGCTTCAGCAACAACACTTACAACAGCAGCAGCAACATCACCATCAGCAAGTATTGCATCAACAGGAAGAGTATCTTCGCTTGCACGAATTACAGAAACGTAACAACTTTGCGAATATTTCACAAATGAATGGTCCTACAAATGGTAAAAACTTTTAAGTAAAACTATTGCTTGTCTATTGATTGACAATCCTACCTATTTTTTTATTGCAGATTTTCTTAGCCATTTTCAAGCTAATCCCGTTGATTTAAATAGAGTACAAGCACATGCTCTTCTGCAGCAACAGCTTCTACAACAGCAGCCTGGCGAAAATGTGTTCGGCGGTAATATGTCAAAGTTCTTCGATTTTCACAAAAGTCAACAGCAGTCGCACCATCCGTATCTTAATGGGCACACACCGCAACTGAATGGAAATAATGCAGTGCCTGATCCACAGAGAGTGGCTAACTTTATGGAAAACAATCGACTGAATTCGCCTTTTGTTGAAAATGGTATAACCTAATATTTTGCTTAAAGTTTATGGAAATCATTAAAGAATTCTCCTCTAGGACTTTTTAACCCGCAACAGCAGCCTCAAAAACAAAGAATGATGGGAATGTTTGAAAATATGGTTAGCATAAAGATATTAAATATTAAAAATAATAAAAACAATGTAATATACAAACTTACTTAATTAACAGCCCCCTAATACACAATCTCAGCAGAGTCGGTTTCCCCAAACTTCAATCGTTGATGATGATTTAGGTAAGCATTTATAATCTTATAATATTGCTTGTAAAATTTAGTAATAAAATATTTTATTTAAGGCTTTGATCCATTTATTGAGACCCAAAAGGGCCTGGCAGAACTTATGGAAAATGAAGTTGTACAAAAGCAGAGTATTAATAGTGAAAACGCCGTGCCGAAGATGCCACCACAGCCACAGGTTCCCCCGCATCAGCAACTGGTTGACAGTATGCAGCGATCTCGCATGCCTCCGCCGCCTGGCTTCAATCATGTGAACACCCTAGGCTTGGGTGGATCATCTAGACTGCAGCACACAAGTAAAATGATGCCTTTCATGAATATGCCGCTTAATGGTGTCGCCAACAATGCTGGCCCGGGACAACATCAAATGCCGATGGGTGCCAATTGGAATGCTCATTTGCCCATGCACCAAAACCAGGGGCAACCTGTGGGCGACTCACAGTTGCAACACCAAATGGCTCACAACAAAAGTAAGTAACTTAACTTTACAAGTGGTTCAGCATAGTAACATCCATTTCTTGAAGTGTACAACAACAGTGACTGGACTGCAATGGATCCGGCTATACTTTCATTTCGACAGTTTTCATCGTTTCCACAAAACCAAATTCCCCCACATCCTCAACAACAGCAGGATATGTTTATGCAGCATTTGGCTCAACAGCAAAATTCCCAGAGTGGTAGGTGATATATAGAAATATATATATATTCTTTAAAGTTGATTAATATTGTATCATTTAATGTTTCAGGTTTCAACAACCAACCACAGCAACTCCTTCCTATGGCGATGCCCAATAATTTGCTGAACGGACAACAGTCGCAACCGCCGCAGGTTAATGCCAATGTTCAGGGCATGCTTGAGTTTTTAAAAAGCCGTCAATTCGTTTAGCTACAATACATATAAATATTACATTTGTTTACCTGTACTCTTTATTAAATATTTCTTAAAGTAAATATAGGCAAAATAAAATTCGAATATAATGAAATTACATGATACAAAGACGGTAAAGTGAACTTTTGCATGCTGATGAAGAAATACATTCGAAACAAGAATCAAGGCTTAAACCAATGAGACTTCTTGTGCCTCAAGGATAGAAACAAAAACATCTTAGGCGTGATTTGGAGCTAGATATTAGACCGATTTAACATTCCGACAGCGTGAGAATGGAAAAATAACTATCCAATAAATCCTAAATTCACGCGAATGAAATTATCGAGACTGGGCGTATTTGTATAGCCATTAGCGTTTCGTAAAAAAAAAAAATGTCAAATTTTAATAATAAATAATTGACTTGAACGGTGACTTCAATTACATATTTATTTCTATGGTCTGTACAATTACTTTCTATTATTTTTGGCAGCATGGGGCAGACGATTCCCTTGACCAGCGGACCCTCCTAGGCGCATTGCGTTGTTTCCGGGACCTCCATACCCTTGCCCACTCCTGTTGCCGACGTTATTGCGATTTCCACCGCGGTTCTTGTTCATCTCTGTGCGATTCCTCGATTTGGCCTGGGCATCTTCCTTTACCATGTCAATCACTTCATCGGGAATACGCAAATATTTAATCGTACTGCCTCGGATATAACATTCCGGCATTCGCCAAAACCGGTCGCCATCCTAAAAAAATATAAATTTTAAATTATTCAAAAGTTTGAAAAGTGGATATTGGCATCTACTATAGCTATGATACGAAATTGCAAGACAGCGGATTAACCAGAGCATAGCTGACGACCGGGGAACCGCTGACAACGGCTTGCCGGCTCCCAGTCTCTCAGCTGCCGCGCTTTACTTTCCACCACCATAGAGGTCCGTAAAATTAGGCAGATTAATTTATATTAAAACCTACCTTTGATGTACAAATTACGTCGCGAAGATTAATATTCATCCAGGAGTCGCAGCTCACCAAGTGGCCATTGTAGGTTTCACCATTTTTCAGCTCAACCAACTAAACAAAAAAAATAGTAAGTAAGTTAGTTCTGATAATGAAACGATCCACTGAAACTCTTACCATTGGGTGGCTTTGAGCCGTTTTTAACAAGGATAAGGGGAGCTGCAATAATATTAATAATTAATTTAATTTTCTTTAGAAAATAAAGTTTTATTTACCATGTTGAAACAATTTATTTAGTGATAAGTATCGATATCGATACTCGATAATTTGTTATCGAAAGAGATGAGTAAAAAAAATACGATAGATAGAAACGATAGATAAAAACAAAGCCTAACGACCAATTTGAAAATTATTTTGTATTATTTTATAGCCATATAGGAAAAGGAAAATATAGACATCACTGTGGGCCATATTGGTGAAAACCCCATTTTCAGGGGAAACCCCCCATTCCATCATGAAAAATGGACAAAAAATGTCAAAAGTATTATGTCTCAGGATTTTGATGCAGAATGGTGGAGAATCGTTCCAGAAATCGTTTAAGGTACTCCGCTTGAGAATCGGATGAGAATTGGGGAAGATATAGCCATCATAGTGGCCCATATAGGGGAAAACCCCATTTTCAAGGGGTCCCATCACGAAAAATGGACATAAAATCTGAAAAATATTTCGTCTCAGGATTTTGATGCAGAATGGTGGGGAATCGATCCAGAAATCGTTTAAGGTACTCCGCTTGAGAATCGGATGAGAATTGAGGAAGATGTGGGCATCACTGTGGGCCCTACAGGGCAAAACCCCATTTTCAAGGGGTCCATCACGAAAAATGGACAAAAAATCTACAAAATATGTCGTCTCAGGATTTTGATGCAGAATGGTGGGGAATCGTTCCAGAAATCGTTTAAGGTACTCCGCTTGAGAATCGGATGAGAATTGACGAAGATATAGCCATCACTGTGGCCCCTATAGGGGAAAATCCTATTTTCAAGGGGTCTTATCACGAAAAATAGACAAAAAATCTGAAAAATATTTTGTCTCAGGATTTTGATGCAGAATGGTGGGGAATCGGTCCAGAAATCGTTTAAGGTACTCCGCTTGAGAATCGGGTAAGAATTAGGGAAGATATAGCCATCATAGTGGCCCATATAGGGGAAAACCCCATTTTCAAGGGGTTCCATCACGAAAAATGGACAAAAAATGTGAAAAATATTATGTCTCAGGATTTTGACGCAGAATGGTGGAGAATCGATCCAGAAATCGTTTAAGGTACTCCGCTTGAGAATCGGATATGAATTGAGGAAGATATGGGCATCACTATGGGCCCTATAGGGCAAAACCCCATTTTCAAGGGGGCCATCACGAAAAATGGACAAAAATCCTAAAAAATATTTCGTCACAGGATTTTGATGTAGAGTGGTGGGATATCTATCCAGAAATCGTTTAAGATACTCCGCTTGAGAATTGGATGAGAATTGAGGAAGATATGGGCATCACTGTGGGCCATATAGGGAAAACTCCCATTTTCAGGGATCCCACAAAAAAAATATCCAATCTTAACCACAAGGGTGTATAAACTTTGGCTCGGCCCGAATTTATCTTTTCTTTCTTGTATTATTTAATTTTATGTGTGTGTTTATTTAATTTAAACCTAAATATATATTTTAATAAAGTGCTCGGCTTTGTAGCGATTGAAGCTCATTGAGGAGCAATGCGATGTTGTACCGTACTTGTTGAAACATAGACAACGGCAGCTCTAAAGTTCGAAACTCCTTGTTTTGAAGTTTAAAATGCAAAACAATTGTTGGTCTGTTGATTTGTACGGAACTGGGGACAAAAAGTTGAATTACTAAATTACAGAAAGACATTTTAACAATAAGAACTTACTTTAAGGATAGGGAAATATTAATCCTCCACTGGAACTGGGACATTTTGGACCGATCCATTTTGGTAGCCGAAAAATTATTGCACAGAACGTCTCTATGGTTGATCAGGACCTTACAAATATCGTCTACATATTCCTCTGTAAAACTAATAAAGTAATGTTAATCTTAATTTCATTGGAAGCCAAACTAACTAGCATACTTACTTTAAATCGTCCAATAAACAATTTCGGAGCTCATGATGCTTAACTGCGCCCTTTGGATACCTCAAGTATATTTGCATCGTCAAGAAAACCATGGTAAAGAGTTCGCAGAAGTTGGAGGGAACCTTATGCCCAGCATTTGTTAATTTGTTAATGGCAAGGGACAGCACTTCGGAGGAAGACTTCTTTGTTTCAATAAAATGCACCGACACTTGTATAAGGACCCGGAGAAGAGACTTGGAAAGCTGGGGGACAAATGGAGTATAGGGCTTAACACTCCGAAGGAGATTATATCTGAACGTAGACGACATTTTGATAAAACATTACTTTCTCCTTAAGGAAATTGGTACTTATTTTTGTAAACACATTAGAGATGGGAGTATTTGGCTATCGATTTATGACGGTATTTTTTTTTTTAATTAATCTCTTACTAAAGTTTCAAGTTTATTAAAATAAAACTCTCATATTTAAGAAAATAAATAGAAAAAAATTATACCTTAAAACCAGTTATGAGATCAATCAATAAATCAAAGAATTTTTAAAAATAATTATTTGAGCAACATAAATTGCCAAATTAGCTCTGGGTTACATGAATGAGGCAGGACATGAACATTAATTCAATTCAAATTCAAGATATAATGAGCCAATTTAAACGATTTACAATCCAATCATTAAAAATTGACAGCAGTTCACGCTGTCAATCAAAGGGGGAAACGGGTTTCGTATAAAAGTAAAAGCTCCTCAGAGGATGCAAACATTCAAAATGAAAGTCTTGTGGTGTCCGTTAATTTTAATCCTTGCAGCACGCGAGGTAAACTTGCAAATGAGTGGATTAGTATTAACCAATTTTATTACAAAATTGGTCAAATCAAAAAATGCAATTATTTTTTCATGTTTTATTGGAGGTGAGATTAAATTTTATTAAGGTATTAAATTTTAATATTAGATACAAAACGGTTTCCTAGATTCGCGAGATACTACTCAGGCCCTAATGGAAATAGACCAATTCGTTAGTTTTGTCCATTTAGACCAAAACTATTCGTTGTCATCCATATTAACGAGGGAAAATTATGCTCAAACATCAGTTTTCGTCAATGCACAATGTAATGGAACTTCTAAACTAATTTCGGAAGCCTCAGATAATAGATACTTTAACAAGACCTATCAGTGGCTTCTCTGGGGTGTCGGTACCGACATTGATTCCTTGTTTCCTTTGGATATTGACTACGTAGGACCCAACGCCCAGATAACCTATGTTAATAAATCAGAAAATGGCTACGCATATTGGGATATTCACTCTAAAGGACGTCATTTGCGAGCAAACATTGAAATTAATTTAATAGCAACTTTAAGTAACGGACAAATCAATGTAGTTCGAAATATTTTTCAAATGCAGAGTATTGAGTCTCGTGGGCAATTTAATGGGCTAACCCTTAGGGGAGCGAGCGTGGTATGTTTTATCAGTTTTATATTAGTCTACCAGTCTTAAAACTTTTTTTTCAGATTGACAAAGATGATATATATACAAATGAACAAATTGAATCTATACTGTCTCGTCCAACAAAAGATTCGGGTGTTGCCGCCTTTATAAAATATCACTACGAACTTCTAGGACTTTTGCGAGAACGTTTCAATTTCTCTGTAAATTTCCGGAACTCAAGAGGATGGGCTGGACGATTGGGAAACACTACCTTCCGGCTTGGTCTCCTGGGAATAATTATGAGAAACGAAGCAGATATCGCCGCATCTGGAGCCTTTAACCGAATTAATCGTTTTGCTGAGTTTGACATTATACACCAAAGTTGGAAATTTGAGACCGCTTTTCTATATCGCTATACTTCTGATTTGGATACCCATGGAAAAAGCGGAAACTTTTTATCTCCTTTTAGTGATAAAGTGTGGTTCTTCTGCTTATTAACCTTGGCTATTTTTAGCGTTATTTGGATAGTTTTCGAAATAATTGATTTCTTTTTCTTGCATAGAGGAGATAACTCAAAATCCTTACCTTCTATACAGGCTACAAAAAAGATTGATTCAAAAATCAAAACCACTTGTATTGAGCGAGTTCTGCAAACTTTCGGGGCTGTGTGCCAGCAAGGCTTGGATCCCATTCCCAGAGATCGTTCTGTACGGTTCCTCGTCATGACATTATTTTTATTTTCCTTGGTTATGTACAATTATTACACCTCCTCGGTTGTAGGCGGATTGCTTAGTTCATCCGACCAGGGGCCATCCTCAGTGGACGAGATAACTTCAAGTCCCTTAAAAATATCTTTTGAGGACATTGGCTACTATAAGGTTTTATTCAGAGTAAGTAAAAGCTTTTAGTTTTTTTTCATAAGAACATATTCTTTTTTTCAGGAAAGTAAAAATGCATCTATTACCAGATTAATACAAAAAAAACTATCATCTTCCCGGTCTTCAAGTGAATTGGCCATTTTCGCACATATCGAAGAAGCTGTTCCATTTTTGAAAGCTGGTGGTTTCGCTTTTCATTGTGAAGTTGTGGACGCTTATCCTGTGATTGCAGAATTTTTCGATGCCAATGAGATTTGTGATCTGCGTGAAGTTTCTGGTCTAATGGAAGTAGAAATTATGAACTGGATTTTACACAAGAACAGCCAGTATTCTGAAATCTTTCGAACTGCGTATGTTTTTGTGCAAAAAACTTTTTGAAATCTTTTTCCAAATTTTCCAAACATTTTATTTTTATAGCATGTGCAATGCCCAGGAAAAAGGATTTGTGGAGCGCATTCTTAGGCGAAGACAAATGAAAAAACCAGCCTGCCAGTCCTTATATACCGTATATCCAGTAAGCTTATCGGGAGTTTCTTCAGCCTTCATTATTCTTATTTGTGAGTTACAAATTACTGAGAAAGTGCTTATTATTTATTTTAACATCCTTAATAGGTGGAGGCATTTTTTCGGTAACTTTTTTGTGTTTAGAGATTTTATCTGTAAAATTTGAATTTAAAAAGGTAATGAATAAAATATAAACTGCAGCCAGAAACTACCAAAAATTTAGTAAATACTATCTTGTCTAATCAAAAATCTCTTGGAGTTAAATATGGGGTATACAAAAATAAATCTAGAGTTATTTTTAAAGGAATTAAAAAAGTATTTTATAAATTATTTTAGCTTTTTAAAAATTAGTTTAAAAATAGCTAGATATAGCTATAATTTAGTGGTGTGGAACTATCGTTCGAAACGATATGTTACCAGACTGTCAAAAAAGTAGCCCTGGTCAAATGCAACTCTGAAATTTTCTCGTTTCCTGTCACGCCGAGTACTTGGCTCTTTTCCTTTTTGATTCTGTTGCCGAAGTGAGGTAAGTTTTTGGTCTGTGTTTATTTTTAAGTCGTTAAGTCGTGGAAAAATACGGGAAAATATTCGATTGATGGTGTCTTTACACCTTTTATTTGCTGCGAGTGCAATATTTAAATGATTAATCGTAATTTAAAAAAAATAATGGCGGAGCACATGCAACATTTATGAGCAATTTTGCTTGCTTAAATTTTCTTGTGAAAAGACTTGCATTGTGAAATTTAAATTTATACATTAAGGTAAGTGAAATTGTGCGTAAATGGTTGTCTGTCGAAAGTCCAATTTGGCCGAAATTGTCCACAGAAAACATATTTTCGCATTGTGTAAATGGCTTTGGCAAATTTAACGTCTCGACCTATTTCAGATCGGGTGCCCAGAATTAACCATCCACCATGCCGCAGAATGAGTATATGGAACGCCATCGCAAGCTGTATGGCCGGCGATTGGATTATGAGGAGCGAAAACGCAAGAAGGAAGCCCGTCTTCCCAAGGAGCGTGCACGCAAGGCCCGCAAGTTACGCGGTATCAAGGCCAAACTCTTCAACAAGGAGCGGCGTAATGAGAAGATCCAGATTAAGAAAAAAATCCAAGCCCACGAGGAGAAGAAGGTCAAGAAGCAGGAGGAGAAGGTTGAAGATGGAGCCCTACCCCACTATCTGCTCGACCGAGGCATCCAGTCCAGCGCTAAGGTGCTGTCGAACATGATTAAGCAAAAGCGCAAGGAGAAGGCTGGAAAGTGGGACGTGCCCATACCTAAAGTGCGCGCACAGTCTGATGCCGAGGTTTTCAAAGTACTGAAGACTGGCAAGACCAAGAGGAAGGCTTGGAAGCGCATGGTTACAAAAGTCACATTCGTGGGCGAGAACTTCACCCGGAAGCCTCCGAAATTCGAGCGATTCATCAGACCAATGGGATTGCGTATGAAGAAGGCCCACGTGACGCATCCCGAACTGAAAGCTACATTCAACCTACCTATTATCGGGGTAAAGAAGAACCCCAGCTCTCCAATGTTCACGTCGCTTGGAGTTATTACAAAAGGCACAGTAATTGAAGTCAACATTTCCGAACTCGGTCTTGTAACGCAAACCGGCAAAGTGGTTTGGGGAAAATATGCCCAGGTCACAAATAATCCAGAGAACGATGGCGTTATCAATGCAGTGCTGCTTGTTTAAACTTCAAATACTTCTCCCTACTTTTAAGCTTGTGACTAAATAAAAAAAACCTTTATAAATATAAAAACATTGTTCGATTATTTTCGTTACTTAATTTTAAAGCTATTTTAAGAATTCATTGTTCTGTACACATCTATAATGATTATTTCATATTTCTTTCAGTTTGGTGACTGGTAATCAAGATGCAGATCTTCGTTAAGACCCTCACGGGCAAGACCATCACTCTTGAGGTCGAACCGTCGGATACCATCGAAAATGTCAAAGCCAAGATTCAGGACAAAGAAGGAATTCCTCCAGATCAGCAGCGTCTGATCTTCGCTGGCAAGCAGCTGGAAGATGGCCGTACCCTCTCTGACTATAACATTCAGAAGGAGTCTACCTTGCACTTGGTGCTGCGCCTTCGTGGTGGTGCCAAGAAGCGCAAGAAGAAGAACTACTCCACCCCCAAGAAAATCAAGCACAAGAGGAAGAAGGTCAAGCTAGCTGTCCTGAAATACTACAAGGTACAATCAATACTCCGACACCCCAATACATTCTGATCTGTTCTTGGAATTCTTGAGTCTTGGTCTTGCGCTCTTTGACCTAAGATTTGGCGTTCAGAGTGACTTATTAACCTTCCGTTTACTAACTTTTATTTAAAATCTTAATAACACAATCGTATTCATTCGCAGGTCGACGAGAACGGCAAGATCCATCGTCTCCGTCGTGAGTGCCCTGGAGAGAACTGCGGCGCTGGCGTCTTCATGGCTGCCCACGAAGATCGTCATTATTGTGGAAAGTGCAACTTGACCTTTGTCTTCAGCAAACCAGAGGAAAAGTAAATCGCTACATAACATGTACGTTTCCAGAAATAAAATAAAATTAGTAATTGAATAATAAATTCAATAACAGAATTTTGTATGGTTTTTATTAAATGGGCAGAGGGCCTGGAGGGAAACTACATCCATACATCCTATAAAAAGAAGCCACGAATTCATTTTTAGATTCTACCTTTATTTTTAAAATAAAGCAAAGTATAAAAAGCAATTATTTACTGAGAAATGCAATTCATTCAGTGGTTGGGCGTCTTAAACGTTGGTTGTGCCGATATTTAGACTTTTAGCCAAGAACGTCAATATATCAGTAGCTTCCTCGATTCTCTTCGAGGTTGGTTTTCCAGCGCCATGTCCGGCCTTTTGATAAACGCGCAACAGTAGAGGATTCTTCTGGAACTCGGATTCGCGAACAGCCTCCTGCAGAGCAGCAATAAACTTCAATGAATGTAGAGGACTAACGCGATCATCGTGGTCGGCGGTAAGGATCAGGGTCGATGGATATTCCGTCTCATCACTCTTGGGAGTGTGCACATTGTGCAGTGGTGAAAACTTGTACAGATTTTCAAAATGTTCCTTCTCAGAGGGATTTCCGTAATCTGAACACCATGCATGTCCGATGGTGAACTTGTGGAAGCGTAGCATGTCCATTACTCTGTTTAAAATCATAAGTCGATTATTTTAGTTACTTTTGTGCAAATCATTTGAGGACATACCCGACTTGAGCCACAGCTGCTCCAAACAAATCGGGACGCTGATTTATGCAAGCGCCAACTAGAAGACCACCATTGGATCCTCCCTGAATTGCTAAACGGTCCTTGGTTGTATATTTATTGTCGATCAGGTATTCGGCAGCGGCTTGGAAGTCATCAAACACATTCTGCTTGTTCAATAGCCGACCACCGTTGTGCCATTTTTCGCCGTATTCGCCACCGCCTCGCAGATTGGGATAGGCCAGGACGCCATCAAAGGTGTCTATAAACATAAGGCTACAGAAAATCGTGTTGTTTAGAATGTCTTAATTTGATAATAGCAATAAAGCTACCCTGAGAGTCCGAATGAAGGCAGCATACTGATGTTAAAACCTCCATATCCGTAAAGAAGACATGGCCTTGGTTCAATACTATCACGTTTTTTGCGAATAATAAACATGGGCACTTTGGTTCCATCCTTACTGCTATAGAAAATCTGTTCCACAGCATAGTCCTCTTGCCGGAATCCCTCTAAATTCAGCTTTATTTCGCGGAAAACTGTGGGCTTCTCATCGGGCGTCTTAAAATCGTACCGATAAATTGTACCAGGATTCAAAAACGAAGAAAAGTTATAGAAAATTTCGGAATATTTCTTCTCTCCCGTAGTTCCCACAATGGTGCCTATATCCAAGTCGAATTCTCGCAGCAGCTTTCCATCATTCAGTGAATTTACTTGTAAAACACTCTGAAGAGCCAAAGAATAATTAATATTTTTCAAACGAAGTATATAAGTTGAGTTACCTTAACATCCCTAATATAATTAACAAGCAACTTGTCTCCATCGACGCACTTAACCCAGTCCAACACATCGGACTTGTTCTCCTGATTTTTGGAAAGACAATGTTAATTAGTTTTTTTTTTTTTAACAAGAAAATAAATTAACTTACAGCAATAATGGTCTGCCAGTTGGCTTCCTCTGGTTTTTCAAAGTCTATGAGGATAAGTTGATAGTTGGGTGCATTTTTATTCGTGCGGAAATACACCTTTGAGCCCTCATTGGTAATATACTACAATAATAAGATTATGTTACGTTTAAAAAAATAAAGAATATTGTTTAGTAAAAAATAAAACTTACATCGTAATCAGCTTCAAACTTCTCCACAATTTTTTTAACATTCAATTTAGAATTAATTTCTTCGCCAGGCTGTAGATCTGCGTAAAATACAATGTTGTCCCGGCAATCCTTTACAATAGCAAGTATCAAGTATTTTCCACAATCCGATACGGTTGATTGACTAAAGAATTAGGAAACAAAACCTCTTACTTTTACTTTAAGGAAATGAATTAAATATTCTTACATTCGCCATGAAGGTTCTTCGGGAAACTCGACAACAAGGGTATCCTTATCTTGACTCTCGCCCACGCGATGGTAATACAACTTCTGGTTTTCATTTTGCTTGGTCTCAGAGCCATCGGTTTTACCATCTTGATCCGGATATCTCTGATATATAAAGATAAAAGATAAATTTCGTCTTACAAAGCTTAGATACTTACTCCATAAAAGAAGCCTTTATTATCTTTTGTCCATGATATCTCGGAGAACTTGACCTTCTCCAGGACTTCACTCAGATCTTTGCCGGTCTCAGCATCTCGAATGAGGATTTTCACCCAATCCGAGCCACTTTCGCTCAGACCATAGGCCATGTACTTGCCATCGTCGGAAAACGACTTTTGGCTTAAGGCGACGGTACCATCCTCCGAGAGGCTGTTCGGATCGAGAAAGACCTGACTTTCGTCGTCCAAGGTCTTCTGCTGGTACATGACACTTTGGTTTTGCAGGCCAGTATTCATAAAGTAATAATAATAATTTCCGTAGCGATAAGGGCAGCCATATTTGGGATAATTCCACAACTTGGTGAGCTTTTCGTTGATTTTCTTCCACTGCTCCCCGCTCTCGAGGAATGGCCGGCTAATATTGTTTTGGGCATTCACGAATTCCTCGGTTTCCGCCGCATCCGGATCCTCCAGCCACCGGTATACATCTTTAATTGGTGTTCCATGGAAATCATCCTCCACGGTTGGATCCTTTCGTGCGATTGGATACGCAATGAGCTTTTTAGATAAAGTGCTGGTCATGACTCTGGTACCTTTCATATGTGTACATGCAAGATAATCCAATTTCACCAAAATGCTCATGTAATCTTGTATTCTTTTTGACAATTTTATTTTATTTACTTACGGTTTAAAGGCAAGCTTGGATGTGTATACTTTTTGGGCAGTGCTTTTGGTACAATTATTTGGCAAAATCGGCGAAACAGCAATGGGCCTTGAAAAATGGTATGCATTTGCAAAATTATCAATGCAAAAACTTGAAATCAGTCTTTTCGCAATCTCGATAAATATCAGGGGTATTCTTTTCCAGTGACGAAATATCGCATCACAATTTCAAGAACGCAGCTTCAAAGTTTAAAGCTATATATACTATTATACTTTGAATAACAAAAAAATTTGTATTTTTAAAATATTATAGACTTAAAAATCGATCAAGATTAGGTTCCTTAAGTTTAATACCCATGCTTTTTAGGCATCTAAATCATTTTCTACATCTAAAAATACCAGATGCGTCACCTAGTATATTATTATAACTATCGGTATACTATAACTTGTTTATTTATTTATTGTTTTTAAATTAAGGTGACTTAATAGTTTTCTAATAATAAAATATTTAATGATTTTTTAATGACATTATTCCATTTCCGATTACTTGGTATATTTTAAAGAAAAATAAAATACCAAAATAAAGTAGTATCGAATACCCCCAATATTGGAGCAGTCAGATGTCTGCAGCTCGGAATTATTAGCCGAAACAGCTTTTGGTCAGTTGTTTTGTTTGTGTGATGTGACGGAACGTGTGTAAACAGCACTTCACTAGGGAAGCTAAAATCTGTGTCATGAACTAAATTAGAAAAAGGGTTCTGCCACTTTACATTACACATTATAGATTCAAGATTTTGGTTTATTTGTTTGGTATGTATCTTTTTATATATTTTTCTTCTAACAATTCTCACTTTAAATGGTTTATTTCGGTGGTTTAATTTCCATATGTATGTTTTTCATGCTAAGATTAGTTTTGGTAATATATGTGAGTACCTACGTAAGCGGACATAAACAAACAATATATTTATCTGTTCGTGTTGATGTTAAGGCTAGTTTGGTTACTTTTTCATTGAATGATTTTTAAGAGCTTGAATAAATATGCAAGGCTGTGTTTATGACCGCCATAATTGCAAGTTCATGGGTATGTTTAATCGTATATCATGTGCATGTACATTATATGTACATATATATATATATGTATGTACATATGTGCATTTCAAACTGCTACATTTGGTGCTAGTGACCACTTGAATGACTTAACAATTGCTATATACATATATACATAAATATCTATGCATTGTTTTTGTTGCTCACAATATTTAGGAATAGCTTAACTTCTAAATTCCATTATTCCCCGTATTAACATTCCAATTTCCATATATTTTCAGGTAATATAGCACTATGTCTTCCGAAGTAGACTGTCCGAAGGATACCGCAGTGCGGGTGGCTGTGAGGTAAATAAGTAATTTAAAAAAAATTCTCAATCACCGAATATAATACATATTTTATTTAATTTCTAGAATCCGGCCCAAGAACTCCAGAGAGATGATAGACATGTGTCGTACTTGCACAACCGTAGCCCTTGGCGAGCCACAGATTTTTCTTGGGTCTGATAGAACATTTACCTATGACCATGTGTTTGATGTTGATTCCACTCAAGTATGCCAGTTCATAAGATTCCCTATATTATTTAACTAACTTTCCATAAATATATTTTAGGGTGAAATTTATTCAACGTGCGTGGATCGTCTGGTGAGGAATGCCTTGCAAGGCTATAACGCCACAGTATTAGCATACGGCCAAACAGGATCTGGAAAAACGTATACGATGGGCACCGGCTTCGATCATGAGACGGAAACTTCCGAATTCAATAGCCTTGGGGTTGTTCCCCGGGCGGTGCGACAAATTTTCAGTGGAATTGAAGAGTTAAGAGGCTCAACTTCGGAAAATTCAACAGGTGGAAGGCCTGAATTCAGTCTCGCTGTTCAGTACATCGAGCTGTACCACGAAGATATATATGACCTTTTAAATCCATTCAATAAAAGTGACAGTTTCAAAATTCACGAAGATTCAGATGGCCAAATAACCATATCTGGAACGTCCATTAAACCCATTTATGAGGAAAAAGATGCTTTAAGGTGGGTAGTTTTAAAATTAATTTCAGATACTAAGATACTGATGTTTTACCTTTACAGATACCTCCAGCAGGGGGCTTTAGCGCGAACAACCGCATCTACAAAAATGAATAACACGTCGTCCAGGTCGCATGCTATGTTCACAATTTTCATTCGTAGACAGCGATTGCTGTCTTCCTCGAATAATGGTGGTTTGGACAACGATATGGAAACTCTTACCTCAAAGTTCCATTTTGTTGACTTGGCCGGCTCGGAGCGTCTTAAGCGGACGATGGCTGAAGGCGAGAGGGCTCGCGAAGGTATTTCCATAAACACCGGTCTCCTAGGCCTTGGAAATTGTATTTCAGCCCTTGGGGACAAGCGAACTACGCATGTACCTTACCGAACTACCAAACTGACTCGCCTCCTCCAAGACTCGTTGGGTGGAAACAGCCAAACATTGATGATAGCCTGCGTGGCGCCAACTGATCGAGATTTTAGAGAAACCCTAAGTACTTTGGAGTACGCAAACCGAGCTAAAAACATTCAAAACAAAATTAAACTTAACAAAGATCAAAGTTCCCGAACCATTTCCCATCTACGTCGAGAAATCGCCACATTGCAAAGGGAATTAATAGAATACAAGCAGGTGATAATTGTTGTGCTTTCCTTAATGAAAATAACTAAAAATAAAATTCAATTTAAGGGCAAACTTGTAGTGGACTGCGAAGGAAATACAACTGTGTCTGACACATACAATGAGAATACTTTGCTACTTTCCGATAATAAACGACTTCAGCAGCGCCTGAAAGCAATGCAGGAAACTGTTAACGTTTTGACAGAAAAAAATGCAGAACTCAAACTGCAGGTGGCTTCACAAAAGTGGAAAACTGACGACAATTCCGAATGTGAAATAACCGACATAGTCGGTAAATATATATCAGAAATCGCAAATCTTGAAGCCAAGTTAATTGAATCCGATGAAATGAATAGACAAACCGAAAAAGCTGCTATAAGAGTTGCTGGTGGCAAAAACCCCGGATTCGATGGTAAAAATTACAAATTTTTTATTTTCTCTAGTTCTTTTCATTATCACTAAAAAATTTTGATTTATTATAAATAGAAAATCTGATAACCGAAACCAAAAAGGATTTGGAGAAGAAAAAAGAGTACTTGATGAGTCTTTCTGTGCCCGGAATGGAAAATCAAAGCTATGAAGCCGAACAAACCTTTAATATTGAAGGCTGTGAAGGTAAAATATCTTAAGTGATTAAAAATATGTAGTTCCTAATTGTGGAATATAATTTTCAGGTATATCTGAAGGCACAACCCTCAGTATTATTAATAGAGATATAGAGTGCAAAACAAAGTTAATAAATGAATTGGAAAGGGCGCGAGGGGCAATGGAACAAATGCGGACGAATTTCGAGGATAAAGTGCTTCAATTAAATTACAAAATTGCCAACGCTGAAAAGGAACGAGATGACGTTTTGCTCAATTTGAGTAAGTAGACTTTTAGATAAAAGAAACCTTTAAATATAAACCAATCATTATGTTTAATCTATGTTATAGGCCCGATTACCAATACAAAAGACGATCTTAAGAAAATCAAAATGTCATATGAGATGAAGATATCCGATATGCAAAAAAAATTGAGTACCTTGCAAGAGGCTCAGCGGGAACATTTACGCCAACAACGAGACAAACAAGCAAAAGAAACCCAAATAAGTTTATTGCGCAACGAACTGGGTGCATTAAAGACGGCAAAGGTGTGTGATTTTATTATACCCATTTAATACTGTATCTCAAAAACTCTTTTGTGTTCTTTAAGGTCCAACTAATGAAAAAAATCACGGAACAAAACAATCGACATAAGGTTGAAGATAGTCGGAAAACTAAAGAAATAGCCCAGTTACTGAAGGAGCAACGACGCCAGAAAAATGCTGTCCAATCTCTGGAGGCCAAAGTAAGCCAAAAGGATAACATATTGAAGAGAAAAACCGAGGAAGTTATTGCTCTTCGCAAAAGCCAGCGGTCAAAGTCTGAACAAAGGCGAATACCGCCGGTACGTTTGCAAAATACTAACTTGAACTCCCGATTGTATCGACAAAGCTGGGAAAACCTATATCATTATTTAGTGGCTGCGGCCAGAAATAGACAGATGATAACGCAATTGGAGATTGAATTGGAGCGTAAAATAACAGAGCGCGAAAGTCTGTCCTGCGAACTCAATACTTTGAAGAGTAATTCGACACGGTTTGACGATCTTAAAGAAATAGATAGCATACAAGCAAATATAGACTATATTCAAGAGGGTATAGATCATGTGCAAAAGGCTATAATGGATTTTGAAGATTCAAAGAAAGAAGATTCAATAAGAAGTGACTTTAACAAGATCCAATCAATCTTAGATTCTATTGAGTCGATGGACGAAGCTAAATACGTTCTTCAAAAAATTTCCAAAAATTCTGTTACATTGATGTGCAGTTTATCCAATGCAGAGTCTCAATTGCAGGAGCACAAGTCTTTATTATCGGCGGTCCAACAAGACTGTAATATCCAACAGCAAATGTTGGGACATTTGCTTCCATATGATAAAAATGAGCAAATTTCGGCCATGATTGAGTCCTTCAAAAGTATGGATGTTGCTAATAGCATGTATAGTTCTCAAAAATCATTAGAAAGCAACGCCACATATGTTATACCCCACGAAGATCGACTGGAGGACTCTACCTATGTTGAACTGCGCGATAGAAGCCCGTCGCCGCTTTTGTATACCGAATCGTAAGCATCTGAAACTAATATTTTTAGTTTTCATTGTCTCATGCCATATACTATTGTTTCTAGGTCGGATAAAAGCCCTAAAGTGCGTAGGCGTACAGCTAAATATGAAGATCTACTTTTTGGTGTCATTGAAGCTGCAGATGAGGTAATATACTTATGACACATCTTGTATGATTATATTAATGATCTAATTCTCCAGACTAAAAAATGACGTGATCATACAAAGAAGAAAATATGACAATAAACAATAAGATGTGCCTTATACGTAACTAGTAAATAATGGTGCTAAACTAAAATGAAACAAATAGGTAATGTATTCTATAAATTCGGAGTCAAGTATTTTAACCAATTTTCTAAACATTTTTAGACGCTTATTAAAAGATAACATATAATTAAGGAAACGATTCTCAGAAAGGAAGACCGAGCTTTTGCTCTATGTAATATGTATTTTTTGAGCCATAACGAATAAATTAGAAATATTTATTAGATTTAATATATATATATATATATATATACAAATGTAATTAGAGAATAATAAGAATAAAGTGCAATACAGAAAATGCTAAGAATTTGTATTTTTTTAATTTTTAAAGAACGAAATTTTAAGATCATTTTTGGGATTTAATGAAATTACGTTGTAGTACGTATTTTCACACAACTAATACAATTTAAGAAAATATACTTTTTTTGATAATTTTTTAATTTGAAAATAAAAAACGTAAAATAAATTAATTATATCAAACAAATTTTAAATAAATTACATTCTCTTTAGTAACTTTATTAAAAGTTTCCCCTAGTATTAATCGGAATTGGGTCCCTGTTTTGCCGTTATCTTGACATTTATCGTTGAATGGAAATTGAGCGGCATTTCAGTAACAACACAAGCCAAACAAATATTAGAAATTGTAAAGAATTGCTATAATGACTGAAAATAATGGACCCGCAGTGCGAATGCCATGGTAATTAGTTAGCTATTAGTTTACTTAAATCAAATCTTTTAATCTAATCGCTTTTTTTAGGGTGGAAAAGTACCGTCCAAGCGGCTTAGATGATTTGATTTCACACGAGGAAATAATATCAACAAGTAAGCTTAAGGTTATCAGCATGAGGTGGAATCTAAATGATATTGTTTAATTATATTCCAGTTAGCCGGTTCATCAGTCGTAAGCAGTTGCCCCATTTATTATTCTATGGGCCGCCCGGCACGGGAAAAACCAGCACAATATTGGCCTGTGCCAGACAACTTTACTCCCCGCAACAGTTCAAGTCCATGGTGTTGGAGCTCAATGCATCCGACGACAGAGGAATTGGAATCGTCCGTGGACAAATCCTCAACTTTGCGTCCACGCGAACCATTTTCTGCGACACCTTCAAACTAATCATTTTAGATGAGGCGGATGCCATGACCAACGATGCCCAAAATGCTCTGCGTCGAATCATTGAAAAGTACACCGACAATGTGCGATTCTGTGTGATTTGCAATTATCTTAGCAAAATAATTCCGGCACTGCAGTCAAGATGCACTCGTTTCCGATTCGCTCCTTTATCGCCAGATCAGATGATGCCCCGACTGGAGAAGATCATTGACGCCGAAGCGTAAGCAGGGGGGCTAAGATATGTACATAGATGTGCCGTCATTAATATTTTCCAAATTGTTTTTAGAGTTCAAATTACAGAGGATGGTAAGCGTGCTCTTTTAACCCTTGCCAAAGGCGATATGCGAAAGGTCCTGAACGTTTTGCAAAGCACCGTGATGGCGTTCGATTCGGTCAATGAGGACAATGTATATACATGTGTCGGATATCCTTTGAGACAGGATATTGAACAAATACTGAAGGCATTGTTGTCTGGAAACAGCGTGGAGGACTCATTTAAAAGTATATACACGTCTAAACATTTAATTTTCTGACTAATAATAACAATTTATTCTTAAATAGCTGTTGAAAATGCAAAATATGCTAGGGGCCTCGCATTGGAGGACATTTTAACAGAGTTGCATTTGTTTGTGATGAGGCGTAAGTGTTGAAATCTTGTAAAAGTCCTTTCACTTAATTTCGCAAATTTTTCCTATTTTTCAACAGTTGAACTGCCTATGTCTGTTATGAATAAACTTATTGTAAAGCTGGCTCAAATCGAAGAAAGGTTAGCCAAGGGATGCACAGAACCTGCACAAACGGCTGCCCTGGTGGCCGCGTTTTTCATTTGCAGAGATATGGTTTCTTTGGAGAAATAAATATTTAAAAAAAATTTACTATTAAATAAAATGTTTTAATATTAATTTATTCCCTTTTATTACTATTAAAGTCAAATTAATTATTTTTACAAAATTCTTTAGTTATAAATTTTATTTTTAAGCCGAGTTTTGAAATTAATTTTTTTTTTCAATCGGTTATAATTAAAATATTTTTAAAATATTTCTTTAAAATTTTCAAAGTTTTTAAAGCTTCTTTGCCGTTTCAATTCCATTGGTCCGCATTGAATGGAGACTTGGGGACGCCACCTTGGCGAGCTTTGCCAATAACAGAGTGTAATATATTTTTTATTAAACCAAATATCACGGTATTGTTAATTGGTTGTGAATCACGCATACGGATTCATATCTCCTAGATTAGCAAATTGCGTGTCTTTTGTGAGTCCGAAAATAGTTTCGCATTAAGTGCTTTGGGCGTAGCAGGCTGGATCCACCCTAAAAAATATGGCAGCCGAAATAAAACCAGCACAGCGGAGCAACAATGATCGCTTCAACACATCCAAAAAGCCGGAACTGCTGAGTAAGCTTGAGGGGAGTAGCGACGATGTGAACGCTGCTATCCTTATTCCAGGCGAGAACGGCGTAATCAGCATTTCCGATGATAAGTGCGTATACAAATAAATTCAAAGAAAAAAAGCTTTTTTTTTTTTTTATATATTAACGTTTTGTGTTTACTTTTTGGGATTCCAGAACTGTGCGTATATGGCTGAAACGCGACTCCGGTCAATATTGGCCGAGTATTTGTCAACACATGCCCTCCGGGTGCACTGCCATCGAATACGTTCCGGAAAACCGTCACCTGTATATTGGACAGGAAAATGGCACTGTGACACAGTATACGCTCTCCGAAGACTGCAACCGTTTGTCGTTCTTGCGGGATTACTTATCGCATCAAGCCCGGGTGGTGGCTGTTGTTTTCTCCAAAACACACAAGTGGATATTATCTGCGGGAAAAGATAAGCAGTTCGCCTATCACTGTACGGACAGTGGAAAGCGAGTGGGCGGATACAACTTTGAGACACCGTGTACAGCTCTCCAGTAAGTTTGATAAAAAAAAAAAAGCAGAGCCTTGAATTTGGAGATATCAGAACAATTTTGTTATTATTTTTGATTGTCTATATACCTGGGATTAGGGACCAAGGGTATAATTAAGTTTCCCTCCCGAATTCCTCAATTTTTTTAGTTGGCTTCAAGAATTTTCAACGCCCCTATTTTAATTATGAAGAATATTAAATTTTGTTTCTCTATATCTTTAGATTTGATGCATTAGCCAAGTATGCTTTTGTGGGCGATCATGCTGGACAGATAACTATGTTGCGATGCGAGGTTCAAGGAGTTCAACTGATTACCACATTTAAAGGCCACACAGGTATCCAAATACGTTTTTAGAACCAACAGTGTATGACAATGAGTTCATATTTCAGCGGAAATTCGGTGTCTAAGATGGGTGGAAGGACCGCAGCTACTGTTCAGCGGAGCCTGCGACCAGTCCGTAATAGTTTGGGATGTTGGCGGCAAACGTGGAACTATTTACGAGCTGCAAGGACACAGGTAGGCATATACATATGCGTGAAAAATGACATCATTTAAATGTTTGACCCTTTTAGCAACAAGGTTTCGGCCCTGGCCTATGCCAACCAAACTCAGCAACTGATTAGCTGTGGAGAGGACTCGGTGGTTGTCTTTTGGGAAATGAATGCCATGCGAAAGGAAGTTCCTGGTTGGGTGGAGTCCAACAACTGTCAGCTCTGTTCCAGGCCCTTTTTCTGGAACTTCCGTTCCATGATGGATCAGAAGCAACTTGGTACACACGATTCCAAATATTTAAATCAGTTTCTATATAAATGTTCTTTCCATAAACATAGGAATTCGGCAGCACCATTGTCGTCATTGTGGAAAAGCAGTTTGTGACAACTGTTCCACAAATCGTATTAACATACCTATTATGGGCTTTGAGTTTGATGTTCGCTGCTGTGATCCGTGTTTCAAACAACTGCAGACTGTTGAACGTCCCTCGCTGGCGTCATTTAATGACGCAAAACACTCCATTGTCTACATGGACCTCGACGAGGACCGAAAGCTCCTATTAACGGTCGGCCAGGATAGGGTAATCAAGATCTGGGATCTTTCCAACATCTGGTCATAATCGTTTTGGTGTGCGCATCCATACGACCCCAAGTCGAAGTACCAAAGGTATAACCATTCACAGGTGCTTCAGTCGTAACTGGAGTAACCATGAATGGAGTGGCATGGAAAAATGACTAAATAAATCCCAGCTAGGTTCTCATATATTCGATGTAAAGCAATAATCATGTACGTACGCTACCACAAACATAAAAATAAATAAATTCATCGATTAAAGAAGACTATTTTGGTATTTTATTTTATTTGGAAAAAGTATAAAATTAGTATCCTCCCCGGCCCGGTGGCGGTGCCCCGCGAATCATGCTCGGCGGTGGCCCGCGCATCGGTGGGGGTGCACCGCGTCCAAGATTACCAGGCATCGCTGGCATGCCTCCGGGGATCATGCCCGGTGGTGGGGCTCCCATCATTGGTGCTCTGGGTACTCCACGGCCCATCGGCGCCATGTGAGACGGTGCGGGGCCTCCCACTCCGCGTACAGGTCCCTGCAGACCAGCCGGCACCGAGGACATGTTCAGCGGCACTCCTCTGCCGGCCACGCGACCAATTCCGGGACCTGGAGCAGCACCGGGAATGGGCACACGCGGAAGACCCTCCTCTGGTGGCGGGGGTCCTTCAACCGTCAGGGAAACTATATTCTCACCACGAAGAAGCACAAAGCCCAGCACTCGCTTTTCTTCTCGTTCCGGAACCTTGGAATTCTTTGATCGGATCTTGCGGAACTCCTCGCAGTCCCCCAGAATAAGATTCATGTGTTTGTCGAAGGCCTTGAACGTCCCAATGAACGTACGCGAATCCTGGAGAACGATTCGCACCCGATAATTCAGGTGCTGAATCATTTTGTTGTTCTTTCCGATAGTCTGAAATAAATGGTGAAATATATTTACATTTTGGATGTGAAAGCGGTTTTCATTTATTGGCAGACCCGGCACTCAAGACGCTTAGCGTATGGAGGCTAGGTGCTCGGCAAAAATTGGCATTTTAAACAAACATTTGAATGCTTTTTTCATTTGACCTTTTACTTTCGTTTGTTTGATATAACACTGAATATAAAACACCAAACAAATACATACCATTTTGTATTATTTCTTTATAAACCTCTAATAAATAATTTTAAAGATGCCGAATAAAAAAATCGCACGCGTGCATCAGTGTGACCAGATGCACCACAGTTTAACCCTCCTCTGGACCAGGATACTGAGTCCAATTGTTTTTTTAATCGTTTAATCGAAAATCGTACAAAAAATAAAACGTCTCTTTTTCTATATTCCTATATTCTTATAAATATATACCGTCTATATAATTTAATAATCAGCTCACTGCATCATGAAACACCCAACTACTGTAATTTTACATCTACTAGTGGGAGCCTTCAAAAAAAACAAACGAAAGTATCTTAATGGTGTCTTAACTAATTACACTTTGGTTTGAAAAAAATATTACCATTGTCGAAGTTTATAATGACAGCTCATACGAAGCTTAAAATAAGTTTTATTAACACACCGATCCCTTCGAAAAGTTATCGAATGCAATACGAGCTGCCGTCCCTGGTCATACTGTAAACAAACGACTGAAATCGGAACCACGACTCACAGTTCACCTGCGGCCACGTCATTTGACTCTCTTCGGTTCTCTCATTATGCTGACATTCTGCTGAGAATTTTTTAGAAAAGCGGCAAAGCACCAAGTTTTACTCGTTGGCAAATTAGGCGACAATTTATTTGGTAACGTATGCACCCATCGAGCCGCAAATACGCGGCACTGTTGACGCCCGTTGTTACCGTTTGCGTTCTCCACTTTTTAAGGGTGCGTTCTAACACGTCGCGAGACTGCGAAGGAAAAACACCAAACAACAGAAGAAGCAGATAGCAGACAGCAGCCCCTCGAGGTATCAGGTCAGGATGAATATTTTTCGCTTCGCTGGAGATCTCTCGCATGTGTTCGCCATAATAATATTGTTGCTAAAGATATGGAAGACCCGATCGTGCGCCGGCATATCCGGCAAATCGCAGATTCTCTTCGCAGTGGTATACCTCACCCGCTATCTTGATCTCTTCACCACATACGTGAGCCTGTACAACTCGGTGATGAAGGTGCTTTTCCTGGCCACGTCTGGAGCCACGGTATACTTTATGTACGTCAAGTTCAAGGCAACCTACGACCACAACCACGATTCCTTCCGCATCGAATTCCTGCTGGTGCCGTGCGCCCTGCTCTCGCTTGTGATTAATCATGAGTTTACGGTGATGGAGGTGCTGTGGACCTTCTCGATCTATTTGGAATCGGTCGCCATTCTACCGCAGCTGTTCCTGGTGAGCAAGACCGGGGAGGCCGAGTCCATCACGAGCCATTACCTGTTTGCCCTCGGATCGTACCGTGCACTCTACTTGCTCAACTGGGTCTACCGGTACATGGTGGAGTCGCATTACGACCTCATCGCGATCTTTGCCGGCATTGTTCAGACCATCCTCTACTGCGATTTCTTCTACTTATACATTACCAAAGTTCTTAAGGGCAAGAAGCTACAACTGCCGGCATAAGGAGTCGTTGGCTTGTTGGTACACATCATCAGTCGAAGGCATTAAGAAGCAAGTGAAAACATTCAGACGGAGATGGAATGCAAACAAAGCGATGAACGCGTGGACCGTTTGACAAAAGCATATTTAGTTCATATTATAAAGAAGATGCATCGAGCGGAGAGTATAAGTTGTAATATTATTTTTTGAGAAATAAACCGAAAATCGGAAGTCAAACAAACTTGCAATATCAAAATAATGTATTCGCTCGGTAAACGATGCATTAATCTCCGTTTCTCGATACCCACATTCTTAGCTGTCACAAAATCCAAAAAATATTAAATTAGTATTCCTTTAATGGAAAATTGTCTAATGAACTTTTATTAAACAGGTTTTCTCCTTAAGCGGAGGCTTTTTCATTGATAACAATACCACTGAAGAGGTCATAGATTTCCTTCATTAAATTAGAATTTAAAGAGTATCAATTAAATAGCTTCTAAGCGGAATGTATCCTAAAAATCCGAATAAGTTAAGTCTAAGTTTTGTGGCTTATTTAAACGTAAAAGAATTTGCAATGCCGTCAGCCCCAGACTCGTGAAAACTCCAAGTGTTAGAAATTTGTGCACAATTTCAATAAATTCAAAGTATCAACTGTAATACATTTTCAGCACCTACCATCTCCGCTCTACGCTTCCCCTAATATAAACCATAAGTTTGATTTTTAAAGAATAGCGATCATAAAAATGCATACCTAAAGTGACATACAAATATTTTAATAATTTTTGAAAAATATATATAACTACGATTAAAAATTAAACCTATATTTGGGTTTTTCTATTCACAATTTTTTATTAACAACATTTTAATAAGTAAATAGTACTTTAGTACTTTGGTTTTAGTTATAATTTTCATTTATAGGCTGCAATACCTTCAGTTTTCATAAAATAAAATAACTTTTTTAAATAAAAACAAAAAATGTAATGCCAAACTTGCGAATCTTAAAAATTTATTCAGATTGACAATTTTTTAAAAGTTTTATACCTTTTTTTGAATATTGTGACTACCCTAACCCCCTTAAAACAGGTGGGAAACAACGATTCAAGCTCTGGTCACATTGTCCCAAAAGTTTGATAATCAAAACAAAAATGGTAAGGATCGGACTTTTAAATGTGTTAATGAGACAAAAGGCCTTGTCCAGGAATTTTTTCAAATTCGGCAAAAAAAATGGGTACAAATGCTAGTTATTTTTATTTTTACAAATATAAAACAAATAGTACTTTCAGAGATACAGGCAACTTTGCACGAATTGTATCCGCCGGCAAGGTATCCGAGGAACGTAGTGTTCCTGATGAAATCCAAAAGCCAGCGTACTACTTCAAGAATTTACCGCCTGGAGATACCCTGGGGACGCCAGAAATTAAAAATAAGGAGCAGATAGAAGGGATGCGATTAAGTGGAAAGCTTGCAGCACAGGTTCTTCGTGAATGCGGAAAGCTGGCAGTTGTTGGCAAAACCACCGATGAGATAGATGCTTATGCCCATGATCGGATTATTGGGGCCAATGCCTACCCCTCGCCACTTAGATACGCCGGATTTCCAAAGTCCATTTGTACCTCAATTAACAATGTCGCCTGCCATGGTATTCCCGATGATCGAAAGTTGGAAAACGGCGACATTATAAATATTGATGTTACGGTGTTTTTGAATGGATACCACGGAGACTGTTCAAAGACATTTCTTGTTGGTGATGTTGATGAAAAGGGTAGATATCTCGTTGATGCCACAAAATCGTGCTTAGATCAGAGCATTGACCTATGCGGCCCTGATGTGGAATTCCAAAAGATTGGACAGTTTATTGAGAGCTTCTGTTCAGAGCATGGTCTGGAATCTGTTGCAGCGTTTATTGGCCATGGAATCGGAAGCTATTTTCATGGTCCACCAGAGATATATCACTATTGTAGGTTCACCTTTTTTTTTTTAATAAGCTTTATAGTTTTAAGAAGGATTGTCTATGAAAGGCGGTTTTAAAAAATCATTAATGCAAAATCTAGTCAAGAAAAACAATGAATTACGATGCTGTAAAAATAAGAGGTACATGAAAACTTCGATTGGCTCTAATATCTATACTCCTTCTTACAGACAACGATGTTCCTGGAAAGATGCAGCCCGGCATGACCTTTACCATTGAACCAATTTTGTCTCTCGGCGGATCAGAGTATGATCTCCTGGAGGATGGATGGACGGCATTGAGTTTAGATGGAGCTCGCAGTGCCCAATTCGAACACACCATTCTCATCACAGACAATGGAACCGAAATACTCACAAAACCTTGATTTCTGTACATGAATTTTTATTCGTGACGTTTGCAGACATGTTGCAAGTTTGTAATTCCCATAAAGTGTAAATATGTGTCAGATGACAGTCTTGTGCAGTTTGTGCTTCGTAATTCATCGACTCCGTAAAGTAGGTGCTCTATATTTGGTTTTAGAAGCGCTGAAATTAACTGCAAATGGCGTTAGACTTTTGAACCGGCTTTTGAATCGGAAGGAAGAGCTTGAACTCCGGCGGCAGCTCGTCCTCCGAGTAGAGCCGATCTGAGAAATAAACGCGACGTATGCGACAGTTGGCATGAATTTGCACCCGGAGCGTTTCTACATAGTTGGTACCGTAGGCCCGACGAGTGAAGTCGGACAAGTTGAACTGGATTTGATTCCATCCCTCGTCCAAGCGCATGGGCATTGTGCAAATGAATGGCTTTACACGGGTTGTCGACTGGTAGTTGCTAGCCCGGAACCTTCGACGCACATTTTTGTCGTCCAGTACCTTTATGGGGTGGGAAGCGGTTACCAAAGTGATACAACAAAGTGTGGGGTTAGAAGCTTACCTGGACTTCAAATGTAAAGTACTTCTTCATGTTCTTAATGATCATCACGAGAAAGGGCAGCTTGATACCCAATGTCTTCTTGGGGTCCGCCGGACACGTTATGAAAGTAGTGCTTACATTTGTGCCAACTATTTCGAGGACGAGACTCTGTATGTCATTGTCGGTGATGCGCTTGATGTGGCCATTGCGAACTTTCTTATCCCACAGCTGTAGCGGTTTTGAGCCAATACTGTACAAAATCGATAAGAATCCAGATTGGAAAGTGTTCTTGAACATTTCGCAACTGTAGCAACCGGTTTTCCCACAGAATAGTAGTCTCTTGCAAATTTATATAGGCCAGTTAATATTGGCCGGTAATTTTTGCACAGCCGGAACTCGTACAAACTACGAACATGAATACAAAACTATCTTAAATTTTCATGTCAATAAGTTTGTTTAGCACCGCCTGCTTGTTGCCATAACAATGGAAAATGGTGCTGTCAGGCTGAATGTTTGAAATCCCAGCGTGTTTATACCGCACTTGAAATTCCTAAATAGATCTATTTACTCTTTTTTGTTGTCCCTCCCTGACGTACATTTTGAAACATTTGGAATGGAACAGGATTTTTTTCTACGATACCTTGATTGTAAACAAATAATAAATGATCTATAAAAAGTGTAGAATCTTAACTAATAAGTTATTATTATAACTTTTTTCTAATACCCTAACTACTAATAAAATTTATTAATAACTTTTAAAAAATTCCAAAAAGTAAATCTGGTATGAAAAACTATCGATACATTGCTATCGAAATATAGTGTGACCAAACCGAAAGTATGCCCTAACATATATAAATAAATAGTTTCGACATCCCTAGAACAAATGGCTTCAACTTCGAGGTAAAAACTTTATTAATTTGTTAATTTTCAAGAATGTAAAATATGTTTTACGAACGCAGATTGGACAATAACAAGGTGTGCTGTTATGCACACCCAGAGTCTCCCCTGATTGAAGACTACAGGGCTGGCGACATGATTTGCTCCGAGTGTGGTCTGGTTGTGGGCGACCGCGTAATTGACGTTGGTTCGGAGTGGCGTACATTCAGTAATGAGAAGAGTGGAGTTGACCCAAGCCGTGTCGGTGGCCCAGAGAATCCACTGCTCAGCGGTGGTGATTTGTCCACCATTATTGGTCCAGGCACAGGGTCTGCCTCCTTTGACGCCTTTGGGGCTCCCAAATACCAAAACAGACGTACTATGAGCAGCTCGGACCGCTCGCTGATATCTGCATTTAAGGAAATTTCCTCGATGGCTGATCGCATTAATCTGCCTAAAACAATCGTTGATCGCGCCAATAACTTGTTCAAACAGGTAATTTTTGAAGGTGATAAGTAGAATATTTTAAATTGAGCTATCTTCTGTGCAGGTTCATGACGGCAAGAACCTTAAGGGTCGTTCAAATGATGCTAAGGCTTCGGCTTGTTTGTACATCGCTTGTCGTCAAGAGGGTGTGCCTCGTACTTTCAAGGAAATATGCGCCGTTAGCAAGATCAGCAAAAAAGAGATTGGAAGATGCTTCAAGTTAACACTAAAGGCCTTGGAAACAAGCGTAGACTTAATTACCACGGCTGACTTTATGTGCCGATTTTGCGCAAATCTGGGTAAGAATTTTTTTTAGATTTCGTGGTTTATCCATGGCTAACATCTTAATTAACAGACCTGCCCAATATGGTACAACGTGCTGCCACACACATTGCCAAGAAAGCCGTCGAAATGGACATTGTTCCTGGACGTTCCCCAATATCCGTGGCAGCAGCTGCCATTTATATGGCATCCCAGGCTTCTGAGCATAAGAGAAGTCAGAAGGAAATCGGAGACATCGCTGGAGTCGCTGATGTCACTATTAGACAGTCCTACAAACTAATGTATCCCCACGCAGCTAAGCTCTTCCCAGAAGACTTTAAGTTTACCACTCCCATTGATCAGTTACCCCAAATGTGAATCTTTCTGTACATTCGATGCTCAATACTAACGCTAACATTAAGGGAAGATAAATTCTTAATTTAATCACAAAATTTACGATTTTATTAAATAAAGTTAGCATAAATAATATTCAAAACTAACTGTTGCACCGAGCAAAACATCACTATGTAAATGGTAAAAGTCGCCGAGTTAGACCCAACCGGTATTATAAACGTAACCCAATATTTTATATTAACTCTTATTTTTGTATTTTGTTTTTCGACATTTTTACATAGCTTACATGTATATCTTGGTTATAGGCTATTACCAAAAAGCTATAAATAGTTACGTACTACGTTTATACGCCAGTTATTTGCAGAATGACATTTTGCATCGAACAATTGTTAACACATAAGCTTTAACTATTCATTAATATGGGTGGTTTAAATATTGGGCTAACAACAAAATAGAAACAATTGTATCACCAATGAAACGTTCAGTGGCAAATAAATAGAGTATTTAAACGCAGTACACAACCTAAGGCATTTGAAGAACCAAGCGTGCAAACAAAACATTCCATAGATACAAAGCAATATAAGTGTGCTAATAGTAAATGACGAATTATCAGTCGCCAACAATAGTTATTGCTGAGTTTAAAGAGTGTACATTTAGATAACTAGTCAATAGACAGCGAGCACTTTTCGTCGTCGCTATGGCCCACGCACTCCAGCGCCGGTCGATGCTCCGAGTCCCACATTCCCGGTCCGCAGCGCTTGCACAGGCCGCTCAAAGTGCACGGGATTTTTGGCAACTGTCGATATTGGTGCAGCAGCCCTCGGGCCTTTCGTAAAATCAACTGACCGTCCATATACATGGCCAGTGAACTGAAATGGAGCAGCATCTCGTCCGGGCGCAAATTTTGGGCTATCACATCGTCCGCATAGACCGCGATAATGGCTAGGCAAAGGAACAAGTGAAAGTAGTCGGTCAAGTAGTTTGACCAGCAGGCCTCCCACATGCGAATCACCACGGCTTCGGTGAACTCTCGCTTAAAGCACAATAGCAGCCATCGGTGGCAAAAGAGAAGCTCCATGGAGTCGTTATGCTGCGCCAGGTGCTCGTAGAAACGCGGCAGCATAACACGGATCAGCTCCCGCAGATAGCTCAGGTTGTGGTCCACATCTCGGTCGGTGGGCGTGCAGACAAAGAATGCACGTTGCATCAGCCCCACAAAGCACCAAAAGGTCTCCGACTCGTTCTGCACTTCACAAAGTACGGGAGCCAAAAGGTCACTCATACCCTGAAATTAAGGGGATTTTAATGATAAACAAAAACAGGATTAGGAGAGCAGGATCAATCTATACCTGAGAGTAGGATAGCCCTGTGTTGTAGGTAGCGAAGTTGAGCAAAATGTTTTTCATGACCTCGGTGTTGGGGTTGTCGTCTCCGCAAAAGAAGGGATTCGTTCGATCCGTGCGAACTACATCCTTTTCAACCACACATTGAACGGTTTTCCAAAAATGTATTTGCTGCTCTGGAGACATAGAGTATAGTCGCTTCCGGGTTATTTCTTCATATTCCTGCCTCTTGATATCCATAAGAACGGCACGATCCTCAAATGTCGAAGAGAAGGAATAACATTTTAGGAGAAAAGGCCATACTGTCTTCCGGAGGCTCTTTTCAAGGCCGCCGAAAAACACGCACTTCCGGAGGAGCAAATCGTCCTCAATTTGTCCCTTCTCATTCAACAACGTCCCATAGAAGAAGTTGGTTGTTATCTTCTTGACATCCCCCTCATCAGGATGCATTTCTGACTTCTTAACCTCCGGCCTGCAAACCATAAAGTGCCTATAGGGCAGATCGAACTTGTCTTGGCCCGTTTCCGAAGTGATGTTGTGTAGGAAGCAGTGCCATTGGTGCAGCACTTGGGCCAAGTGGTCCAGTCCTCCGTAGTGGAAATGAAGTATCTTGTATTGGGATTCCCGTGATGCAATTACCAACTGTCCGGATGTACAGTTGTCGTCGTTAAAGAAGAGACGAAGAGATCGCATTTGGCTGAGATCAACAGAAAAGTGCCTGCACTTCATCGCAGGTTTTTGACGATCGGCCGGAGTTGAATTACCGCTGTCGGGGAACTCCAGATTGTGCTTAAAGGCCAGGAGTTCCGGTGTAGTCCACTTTGGGTTATCGGAAGCAGCGCCATCCGCGCCACTCGCACAATCCACACAGTTGTTGCCTTCGGTGCGTATAGTTATGCAGTTGAACGACTGAGATATATTACTATTTTCGATTTGTGGATTGGAAATGGTTATATTAACTGATGTAATCGGATTATTCTTAAGCAGCGCGGTCAAGTCATCTATAGAAGCGGCTTGTCCTCCCAGCAAAGGCTGAAGTTCGTTCTTCAGCTCCTGCATTTCAGCGGCATTGTCATCTTCCCGGATTTCTCGCTCCTGAATGGTTTGCGGAATGGTAACGTGGCAATAGCCGTTCCTTAAATCCGGTGACTTGCTCCGTGAATTGCACTGTCCTCTGCAATCTTCGGTGCTCAAATTGGTATATTTGCATAGTGAAGAGTTCGGTATCCAGGTGAGGAGCAAGGTGGGCCGTTTGGCGCTGTTGTACTGATCAACGAAAGTTTTGGTCGTGCACGTCAGGTAACCCGGATTGTGCAGTATGTCCGACTCATTCCGCGCGATGGTGGGCGGATGAATGCAAACGTTATTCTTGCAGAAGAGGATTTCGTTGTCTTCGTAAGAGATATCGATTTTTCTGTCCAATCTGTCGTCACCTAGTATAAAGCTAGATGCTTTTTTTATAATACTTCCTATGGGCATTTTGAAACTTAACTTTGTTGAGCAGGGAGCTTAACGCAATTATTTTTTCACGTTCGGATTAAAAAACGTATTTTCGAACAGGGTGGGAAGGGACGTTTCCCTCTGGTTATCTTCTTCTATGGTTGAGTATTGATGGAAACTCGTTGCTGGTTACCATTATTTTGTTTGCTATGTCTTTTGCAATTATTTTTTTAACACAAAAATGAGGGTCAAATGAGGAATAACTTTAATTTTAGCTGGATTTCAGCGACCTCTCACAAACGGGATGACATTGGGTGAAAAGAATTTAAGGCAAAACTCAGCGCATGCGCTTTTTGAAATTTCAGATTCGCATGGATTCGATATTTAAATTGTTTCATTGTTTTTATATTCCTTAAAGTATTTATATTTATATTCCAATACTTTAAATTTATTTTTGAAAGTTTAACAAATAAAAAATTTCAGTGATCAAAGCTTAAATATATGCTACATTTAAAAATTAATCAGTTTAATAAATTATTTCATTTTACTTTAGACTAGAAATCTTACAGAATGTAATTAAATAGTTATTTTTTAATAAGGGAAATAATTTTAAAATGTACCCAACAGGAAATTAAAAAAACACTGGAATTGGAACCAGCTTCACTTTCCATTTATCGATATATTCTGGCTTTACCATCTCTAGGTGGTGTTGAATCAATAAACGCGAGGAATAAAAATATTTACATTCTTCACAAGCTTGTCTACAGTTTCTGTAATATGGCCACCAAAAGAAAACATCCTTCGTCAAACAAAGTCAAGGATGACGACGTTAAAAAGCACACCCTTGACTCAGATGAAGAGGATTCCGACGACTATGAGCGGTACATTTTGTAAAAAGTAAACAATTCGAACGACACTTACATTTTTGTTTTTAATTTAGGGAATATCTAAATGATAGTGACATTGAAGGAGGCGAGGAGGGCATTGCGAAAGTTGAAGATGATGTGAAGGTAACCCCTTTCAACATGAAGGAGGAACTGGAGGAAGGCCATTTCGACAAGGATGGGCATTATCATTGGAACAAGGAAACCGAGGCCAAAGACAATTGGTTGGACAATATTGATTGGATGAAGGTAGGATTTCCTTTTTCCAAAGTCTGCCATGAATATTAAACATTTATATTTGTAGATAGAAAACCAAAAGAACGCCTTCGATCCAGCTAAAGACAACCAGGATTCTAATTCCTCTGATGATGCGATTGTACCTGCGGAAAATGCCTTTAACTTGTCAAAGAATTTGACAAAAATGTTGGAGTTTATGAAAGCAGGAGAAACTGTAAAGATGACACTACAACGTCTAGGAAGCCAGCGACCAGTTTTAACAACTTTGCAAAGAATCAAGCAGAAGAAAGCTGGCGTTGTGGATACCAAGACACAAGAAATATCTAAGCTAACTGAACTGGCAAACGAGATACTCTCAAAGACCGGTAACATGGACATTTATGAAGAGACCTTTGAAGCCATTAAGGCAAAAATAGCTGATCTTCCTGGTACAAGCCAACCAAAAGCTGCCGATGATATTGACATGTATGCTGATGACTTTGAATCAAAAGAGTTGGAGCGATCCAAAGGCTCCACCACTACAGCTACGCAAGCAATATCAGCTCCTACGGAGGTAACATGGGAGTTTAAATGGTCACAGAATGAGGAAGAAGTTCAAGGTCCCTATAGCACCGAGAAAATGCTGAAGTGGTCCAAGGGAGATTATTTTAAAAACGGAGTTTACGTCCGGAAATGTGGCGAAAACACAAACTTCTATTCTAGTAACCGAATAGATTTTGATTTGTATTTGTAGAGCTCAACATAAAATTGAAACATTTACTTTAGGCCCTCTGTACTAAAAATAAAGATTGAAATATATTATTTTTATGAGAATATTAAAAAAAAAACCGTAAAACGATAGTAAAAGTAAGAAACGTGAACAATGTAGTTACTATCGATAGGAGTCACGACATATTAATTCCACCTCTAGCTGAAAATTGTTTTATGTTTAATTAAGGTCTGATAGTTCGGGTATTATCTGGTGTTATGAGCTTTAAGTAAAATCATAGCCGTTGGTGTCACCCAAGGACTTCGGCCCGTCTACATCTATTGTAAAATTTGGTCACCGAGTGCAAGAAAAACCTACAACTTTGGAACTATAACTGTGGAAGCCTTTATACCTTGTCAGTGGGTTCAACGTAGATAATATATAGTTTTGGATCGGCCGAAACTTTGCCATAATGACAACAAAGCACATTTACTCCACGACCAATTTATCGGATTTGCAGTTAAAGGAGCAGGGAAACTGCCTTTTCGCGGCTCGCAAATATGACGACGCAATTAATTGCTACTCAAAGGCCATCGTAAGTGTCCCACCTGCCATGCCCCAAAGTGTGTATGTTATTTACATAGTTGGTGGCATGCGTTGTCGCATTTTCCAGATAAAAAATCCAGTTAATGCCACATACTTTACGAATCGAGCTCTCTGTAATTTGAAACTGAAACGATGGGAGCTATGTTGCCAGGATTGTCGGCGAGCTCTGGATATTGACGCGAACTTGCTAAAAGGCCACTTCTTCTTGGGCCAGGGACTGATGGAAATTGACTGTTTTGACGAGGCCATAAAGCACCTGCAACGCGGTAAGAGGCTCCTGACTCCTGAGCTTTAGTATATGTATAATATTTTATATAAAATATTAGCCTATGATCTGTCTAAGGAGCAGAAACAAAACTTTGGCGATGACATTACATTGCAATTGCGACTAGCTCGTAAAAAGCGATGGAACGTCTTAGAAGAGAAGCGAATACATCAAGAGATTGAATTGCAAAGCTATCTGAATCGGTAAATACATGCATAGTTGACTAAAAAAAAACATCTAATGAACTAAGTTTAACTTTCTCAGGTTAATAAAGGGCGACATGGAAAATCGTTTGGCTCAATTAAAGTTGAATGATAATTTACACGAAGATCAGCTTAAAGATAAGCAGCAAGAAATTGAACAGGAGTGTGTAAGTTCTACCAGTTGATTTAAAAATGGATCTTCTCATTTTAGGACATTTAATATTAGACATTCGTAATAAAACAAAAACTTAATAAAATGCTTTTTTGTTTTAGGATGACCATGTAAAAGAACTAAACAATATATTTTCAAAAGTAGATGAACGTCGAAGGGTAAGTGTCTCCACTGCTACGTGTCTAAGAAAAGAAACTAAACTACAATATTTAAAATTTCAGAAACGTGACGTACCAGATTTTCTTTGTGGCAAAATAAGTTTCGAAATATTAACTGACCCTGTGATAACTCCTTCTGGAATCACCTATGAGCGTAAAGATATCGAGGAGCATTTGCAGCGAGTTGGCCACTTTGATCCCGTCACACGGGTAAAGCTAACACAGGATCAATTAATACCAAATTTTTCAATGAAGGAAGTTGTTGATTCTTTTATTGCTGAGAATGAATGGTCTTTAGATTACTAAGTAATGATTGACAAAACTAAACATGTAATTGATTAGCTGTTAGAACCCAGTTCCCATTGTCTAAAAAAAACAAAATAGTGATAATAAAAATGGATCTGCAAGTGTTTTTTATTTTGGTTGTAATATAATAGAAAATGATATTTTTAATTAATGCAAATGGTTTCCAAATGAAAAGAATATGTTTTGAAAATCCCGCCTATAATCAAAGTTCGATTGTTACGTTTCCAGTTGTTCCACCAATCGGAACATAACACCGATTTTCTAGACCGATAATTTTTGCTAAAATACCGGCAACGCCGCAAATTTTTGTAAACAAGGAGTCGTCTTGGTGAAATGAAGATTTGATTTTTATTATTTTGATTTCGAAATGGATTCATCTCAAAATCAATCTCAGATGTCAGTAGATGATTCTGAAGAGGGCCAGCGCATCATAAATCTTCAGAATTTAATTGAAAAGAACATTGAGATAGGTAAGTTACCAGTAACGCGCCAAATTTTGTCATTTATCACTTGGAGTACTTCAGAGCAACAAATTGAAAAAAATACGATTGACGCTTCTTTATCGGCGATCGAGAGCATTATTTCCAAAGCAAATGATATTGTAAAAGGCTATGAAGAGCGCCGCACCAATTCAACGGAGCTTGTACTGGACACCGAACTACTGCGACGTAATCATGAGGTGGTTGGGAAGGCTATTGAGTACAACTCAAACTTCACGGACATAATGATGGTTTCTGCCATTGTAAGTATGACAAATTCCCGGCTTTTATTCGAGATTAACAGCGGATCTGTCAAAAGGAAAATTTGGTTTTTAAAGAAACCGAGGAGGATTGGAACGCCATTTGCTCACTGGCCGTTCAATTCGGAGCTCCGCATTTTACAAACGACAGCATGCTTCCATTCATAGATGTTACACCGAAGGAGCGCATTCCCAAGCAGCGTGCCCAACGAAAGCCAAAATCGCAAGTAAGTCTTGATATAAAAATCATAATCCAAAACGTCTGCATTCCATTTTTATTTGCTGTATATTGTTTTTAGGTTGCAGAAAAGCGGCCAAAAATAAGTGACAAGCTTGAAAGAAAGGATGAAGGCGCTGCAAGTGTCTCTCATATACTTAAGCAGATTAGGCAAATTTATAAAGATGGAGGAAATCAGCCAATACCATATTTCAAATTAATTTGCAATCCAGATAATTTTATGGATACAGTACAAAATGCTTTGCAAGTCTCCTTTCTTGTCAAAGAAAATTATATTGCCGTTGAAAACGGGGCGGATGGATTACCTCTAGTTCGGGTTGTTCCGAATCATAAGGCACCTGGACAAGCTGAGTCTTCTCAGGCTATTTGTTCCATCGATGTTGCCTATTGTAACGTATGTATTTTGTAATATATTTTTACAATGCTTTTGTTTATGTTTGTTTTGCAGAAAATGGTAAAGCACTATAGCATTCATCAACCATTGCTGAAGAAACTACATGAGTAAGATTTATAGTCTAGACTTTTAGGGAAAAATATTTATAATTTAATTTAGAAACTTAATAAAAAAAATGAGTCTTTTTGTTTTGAATGTGTTTATAACCTCGTAAAGGCTCTTAAAAATAATGGTTCAAACAAATGAATCGTCCAAAAAATAAAAGAAGCGACTTTTTTGTGTAAAAATGAAAGTACATTTTATTATTCAGATACTGGCATTTATTCGAAACCACTTTGAAAAGAGAAAATACTTCACAAAAGATTGTAGAGACAATATTGGGCTTTGGAATGCATCATTAATTAAAAAATCACTCCTAAGCTAGAAGTAAGTGTAATTTTGGTTGCATAGTGCTATTAATTGAATTCCGTTAACTTAATTACACAAAGAAGAAATTAAGATTAATTAAGATTTATTACGACCAGAAGCTTAGGGTTAATTGCTTTTGTGTGGTCAATGGAGTTTAAAAGGCTTGGCGTAAAATAAATGCTTGATAATAGCGCCTCACATCTATACAAACTTGATATATTAGATATCAAATTATGGAGACCTAATTATAAGATTTTTGTTTTCTATTTTCTTTAAAGCAAGTAAAAGTATAAAATGTGTTAAACATTAAAGTTTTTTGCTAAATTCATAGAATAGTCAGATAAATATAAAATGAAGATTTATTACTCAAAACAAGCATAGAATTAATGACCCAATTAAACGATGACCAGTTTTTGAAGTTCAACAGAAATTATGTATTTTTAAGTGCAGCTTTGGAAAGTTGAGCTGAAGACCCAAATTAACATATTTTTATTTTTTTTACTAACATAAATGTTATAAAATCAAAATAAAAGTTTTGAAAATGATCATAATAGCCATAAACTTTAAAATAATAAAATATTTGGCGTCAAATTGGTTGTTTTCGATTTTTTAAAATTTATTTATAGTTTAGTTACTTTTAATATTAATAAACGGAGAAATGGAATCAATTAAAATGTTTCTAAAATTGACATTTATTATACAAATGAAAAAAAAAGCTTAATTCCGGCTTGAGTTGTGTTGAATTATAACCAATTTAGGAACTATAAATTTCTTTGGATTACTTTCGCATTAAGCGTTTGGTTTGCGTAATGTTCGAATGTACATTTGTTCTGGTATTGATGTTCAACTGAAAGCCCCATAAAGTTACATACGAATATCTATGTGCATCGACATCACCCACATTATTCTAACTCATTCGCAGAACACAATACAGTTGGGGAAAGAGAAATAGGAATTTTAATAAAACTACTTATTTGTAAAATTTTAAATTAATGTAAACATGATTCGTGAAACCCTCCTAAAGTTTACATTGTCTACAAAGACTGTCACTAAATAAATAAAGATACATAAAGCCGCATATGCAAGGTATGACTAAGTTATCTTATCAGCTTAGTTCTTCTCTTAGAATACTTACTGTGTGTTTATTTTGAAATGTAGTTGCATTTTCAAATAATCTCTACTTGACAGTAGGATTACGAAATTCTTACTCTCATGGACCAAAAAGAGATGGGTTTTAAGAGACAATTTAATAAAGGTAGGTCTATATAATATTTCCAGTTTAAAACAATGCCTAATTAATATACACCTAAGGAATTTTTGGTCGCAAGAATTTTTGAATACTGTTAATCTTAATTTTCCAAACGTATTTTTTTTTAATATTATTAAATTTTTAAATTTTTTGTAATGATTAGAGTTTTTTATTCTGCTACTTTTCCGAACGTAGCTGTGAACATGCTCATATCTGTACATACGCACGTTTGGCTCCAGACTTTTGGGTGGCGTTGCCAAACGACGCTGTCTATGCTGCTATCCGCCCGCCTCCTCCATGGAGCATGGGGCATCCGGGGGTCCGCGGGTGGCACGGGTGGCGCGGGTTCCCGGGTGTTGCTGCCACTCGATCGCGACGCGCTCTGCCTTCAACACTTCTGTTCCTCCCAAAGCCGCTTTCCCGAAATTTCAACTCGGATTTCAGTTCGGATTTGAGTACCACGCGATGAAGACGGCGGCTTCAAATAATCCGGAATAAACAGTGCAGTGATACGGGAAATGTTACAAAATGTTTTGCAAATAAGAATTGTGCCCAAAAGTGAAACGGGTCAAAAAAAGTTAATTTTTTGAAGCAAAATAGTTTCAAGTGGCATTTTTAAAAAATAATCTTGTTTTTGTGCTGAATATTCTGTGAATTAAGCTTTCAGCTTAGATCCTTGATATTAAAAATTATAAAAATTTTTAAATATTTTTGCTACCAACATCAAAACTTGTTGGGATTTATATAAGTGAATCAAAATAATAAAGAGGTATTTTGATGGATTGTCTCTTTGAATGACTTCATTCACAGTCCTTTTGTTTTTCTTTAACCCTTTTCAACTTGATCTATTAACAATTGTTCAACTCTTTATCTCTGACATTAAAAGGTCTCAGGGTCTGTTTTGAATAAAAGCTTAATTGCTTCTCCATAAAAGTGTATAATCGATTTGAATTTTTGTTCGGAATGAATTTTGGGACAAACCAATTCACCTCGGCTCATATTGGACCGTTATCAACGCGATGACAGTAATCACCCAATGCAATGAATGCAAACCATAATGAAAGAAAGCTTTTCAATTCCAACCGCACGATATTTATTTAGACTGCCTTAAAAGTACCAACGTAATAGCAGTCATTTAGTTTTAGGATCGAGCATATGGATGCCCATATCTGACACAAAAAAAAAAAAAAAACGTAATCCAATCCAATGTATCGAATCTATCCCATTGGTGACAGACACTAGTGATTTATGTTCTGGCGCTATCTTTTTCGGTCAGATATTTAAACAAACATATCTCCCGCCCATATGTTTGCATACATGTGTTTCAAAATATTTTCTCGTTTTGCTAATTGCGGAAGTTTCACATAATTTAAACGAGTGTGAATGACGAAATACAAGAATGCCTATGAATATATGACACATGTATCAAAATATTTTTGGGCAGATGTACGTACTATTCTCTCGAATTGGCTTCTCTGTTTGACTGTCGGCTGATTGAGGATTTTCTAAACACTTCACTTTAATGCAAGTTCTTCATAATATCCGCACTCTTTCGAATTGAGTGATTCCGAGTTCAGTGGCATTGGTGAAGTGCTATGGCCATTGCAACACTATTTTTGTGCTTGTGCATAAATGGGCAAATGCAGTTCCACTGCCTTGATGGGCCCAATATGGGCCTATTGACACAGATAAGTACGAAAAGTACATTGTGACATTAAGAATTTCTATTATATATACCCGCTACTCCCAAGCCAGCAGGGGGTATATTGCCTATTTTCAAAATGTGTGTCACTGGTGGAAAAGAGCACTTTCGAACTCATTGACTTCAAATATGGCTTTGATGGGGTTTCCGATTCTTGACTGTTTTGAAGAAAAGATAGTGATTTGGCAATAAACATGAGAAACTTGAAGTTTCTTGAAACCTTTATAATCAAGTCTCCTATTTTTAACCTCAAAACCTTGCTTAGAAATTTTTTTTATATCTAAGAGCTTGCAAATACATTAAAATTTTCTACAGCATTCCAAAGCTTGATCATGAAATATACTGATACTCGTATATATCATTACATAACATACTATATATGCGTATTTTGTGGTATACGCAATACTTGGGTTCACATACATGGCTCCAAAATGTGGTAGAGTGGGTGTGGAGGCTTCTAATGAAATACGCCCTTCCCATTTTTATTCACGGATGTGTTGTAGTGTATGCTGCCGAAACTATATATCCATTCCAGTCGAATAGTCACGGTCGGTTTATTCGTAATCAATGGATATAATGGAACTTGAGTTCCTCTATGTGAGTTTGCTAAAACAATGCCTGAATGTGCGTATAGCCGAACATTGAAGATCGCTCAAATCGATAGCGAATTTATCTATGAATATATGTAGTATCTAGTCTAAATTTTTGGGTTCAGGGTTTTTTGATGGGGGTTAGGTTTTTTTTTGCAAAAATCAAATATAAAATGGAGTATTTGTTTAAATAAAAAGAACTATTTTATTTTTTTTGCAGATCCTAAAATGGCAAAAATATTTTTAATATTCAGGTAAGATTATTTTCTTTTTAAGTACCCATTTCCCAAGATTGCGAATTCAAAGTTGTATCATTTTTTTTTAATAACTAAAAAACGGATACTCATACCCCAAAAAAAAACGGAAGAGATGGGGCCGATCAGTTTCAGCTGCATCTAATCAAGATTTTTTTCCACCCTCACACAGAAGCGCAGTGGCCCGTTTTCATTAAGCACAATCTTAAATGAATAGCTTTTAAACAGATCTTAATACTTTAGAGTCCATATTTTTGTGGGCAAGCGTGGAAACAGTTTATGTACATTGTACATAAATTTTGCTTAACTATTAAAGAGGCTATTATGTCGAAAATTGAAAAGAAATATCGCTTGTAATATATTCTTTTCAGTATTTTTATCATCACTGCGTCTATACCCGGTCTTATTTTTGTACAATCGGATTTAACCACTAAGGAACGAATTAAGGTAAGCAATTCTAAATTTATAGTCGCTTAATCTAAAAAATATAAGTTATCGCCTTTAATTATTTTATATTTTATTATGGAGCTTTGTTTGTAAAGGGTTGAGGTCAGAGGGGATCCATAAAAATCTCCGCCAAGCGAATTCGTCTCGCTTCGTCGTCATAGATAAGCCAAGGGTTCCAAATCTATGTTAGATGAAGTATGTTTTTTTAATAGCACGCTAATCTAGTTTTTATGTCGTTAATTTAATTTTTATGAGTTACAATTACCAAAAAGTTTTCGTAACAAACTAGAATGATTTCGCGTGGCGCCATGAGATGAAAAAGGGGCTTTAGAATCTTGTAGGATTATTATGTTTACTTTGGATTACAATATCTAAAGACTAAGTATATTTATTGTTTAAACATTTTAAATTCTAGAAACATCAAGAATGGTTAAAGGAGCATCGTAAACCTAAGCCAAAAAAACCCCATTCAAACAACTCATTTTATGAACTCGCAAACTTATGGAACACTCGAAAAGACATATCTCTTAAGCAAAAACTAAACAACCATGCTGATTATTTAGAAAATGAAACGACTAGCAAATTATCTAACAGAACCGATGTTGTAGTATTAAAGCCAACGATAATATTAATAAATGGAAATGATACTAAGTCGGAGCCCCATAATGCTCCGGAAACAACTACATTACCAACGACAACTGTTGCCGCTACCACCGAAAATAGTGATATTAGGACAACATTAGCCACTCCAGATACTGACGAAGTATTTACCTCTCCAAGCCCTGTAAAGACCATAACTACCAAGAAGTTGAAGAAGAAAGTTTATCCATATCCAAGATGGGACAAGTGGAGTGATTGGAGTGATTGCTCTAGAAGTTGTGGGGGAGGTGTTAAATATCAGACACGAAAATGTATTAACAAGTATGTAAAACCATTCAAGGAATAATAAGCTATATAAGCTATACATATATTTGTAGGAATGATTGTTTATAAATACGTTTTATTTTAGAAACCCAACGACAAATAATCTGCTTAACAGTAATGCATGCGTGGGGTACTACAAACGCTATCAGCTTTGTAATGACGAGCCCTGCGACTCTCAGTCTCCGGATTTTAGAGCTTCTCAGTGTACGGCTTACAACGATATAGAGTTTCATGGTCATCGATATACATGGGAACCGTATATAAAAGGTAGGGCTACCCCATATATGTACTCTCTAGAAAACATATTGCTACAAAAATTAAACTTTATTTTTGTATGCATTTGAAGGTAAATAATTCTTGAAAAACGTTTAAAATTTTCTTTATAGATGATGCTGAATGTGAGCTTAATTGCATGCCTTCCGGTATGAGGTCTTTTGCCACATTAAACCAGTCGGTAATTGATGGAACGCCGTGCAGACACCCAGCTGAATACTATCGGTCTCACCTTTGGAGCCGTGCTGTGTGCGTCGACGGTGCTTGCAAGGTGAGTGTACTATAAATACTAAATAAATTAAACAGCTTGCTCAAAAAAGTTTACTTTATTTGGTTAATACCTAAATCATTTACGTAAGTACTTAAGTACTGGTTAGTCAGAGATATTCAGAAACCATTTCATAAAATATACACATTTAAAAGATAACTAAAAGTTTTCCTAAAAGTGTATTGACGACTGTGTCTCGTGACTTTTAATTTATTTTTAATCTATATATTTTCCATTACAAAGTTTTTATTCCAATCCATGAATGTTCAATTTCAATTACCCAGTTCCATTTCCAGCAACTAAGTACGATCGCACATTAAAAGCACTAATAGTGTGCTCTTGTATCAATTTTGAAGCTTTTTCAAGTACAAGAATCGCACTGAATACTTAGTATTCTGTCTAGTCTCAACCATAAAGCACACAAAATTCGCAGTGATCCGTGAATAAATTTTGAGGTTTTGAAATTTTGTAGTTTTCTTAAAAAAAGAAATTCTTTTGCTTGTTTCTTAAAGCTTGAAAATTGTTTTACAGTTCGGTTGCACTATCCTTGTGAAGTTTTTAAATTATTTTCACCAAATAGTTCTTTTTGGCTATATAATTATTTATATTTATTAAAAACTATTAAAAGTATACCTTCAACCCCCTAATCCATGAAAAGGGAATGAGCGTTCAAATGAGATGAATTAAATATATTTTTCTAAGTTGATACAAATATGTAAATAATGTGGTATAGTTAAAGTTGTGCACTTTTTGATCTTTTTTGATAAAAGTCTTTTACTTGAAACAAAAAACTTGATTATTCTCTTGGAGTCTTTTTGCATATCACTGTTATATGGATTCATAATTTTTATTCAGTTGTACCCTTTTTAAATTGTAATAATTTATCCTTTTTCAAAAATAAGTAAATAAAAATACATAATTGAAAATACTATTTCAAACCGGAATAGGTCAAGAAATCAAACAGAAAATTATTTTTGTGAAAGTGAAAACTGGAACTGTTCCAATGAGCTTAATTTCAATGAATAATTTTAGTAAACACATTGCCGCAGTTGTGCGTCGAGCAAATCCATCCAAAAGCAATTTTTTATAGAACATATGCCCCTTAATAAGACCGAATGTATTTTGTAGTCATTTATATTTTGTTTATCTTGTTGTCTTAATAAGTGGTCAATATATAATGTTTTTTTGCAAGGCTCGAGAAATTCCATTTGTTTTACCCTGAACTTAGTTGGGGGATATCGAATAGGCTTTAAAAAAATATGTATTTTTAAATAAACTTATATTCAGACAACATTTCTTAGTTTTTTTCAATGGAATAGACTTTAAAGTAAGTGGAAACAAATATTTACAAAGACATTATAATGCTAAGATTTGTAGCATTGCTCTTCCTGGTAAGTAAACTAAACAAAAGTCCCACGAAAAAGATTCTTTAGATAAGAATATGGCTGAATTTTGATTTGTATAAAAATTTCACTAATTTCAGGCGGTCCATGCCACTGGTGACATTGATGGATTGTATGCTCACAGTGGATCTGTCAGTTGCGGGGGATTACTATGTCGACCTGTCACGGGGATCTTTACCCGCGATCCCCTCCCGGAACATGCCTTTATACACGTGGCTACCTTACCTGTCGGTGCCTCCAACATTTCGATAACTGAGCTCAAAAATAGCATCAATTTGCTGGGTAATCATTTCTTGATTATAAAATTTTAAACTTCTATACTCTTTTTTATTTTCGGGCTTCAAGTTTTGCGTACATCCAAAGAGGAGTCTATATTTAATGGAGAGAGTACGGCATCGGAAAGTGGATCCTACGAAGCGGTGGGTACCACTTTCGATTACCACCGAATCGATGGAGCTCTAGACAGTATGGGTGTAACCGAGTGGATAACCAGTATTGGTCCTATCAGGGATTCTCTGCAACTTATGGTAATATTTAAACTAAATCAAGATCTTTTTCCAATCAATCTTTTTTTTATAAGGTTTATACAAAAACCCCGAATAACACGGGCATTAAGTACGAGTACATGTTGCCGATTATTTCCGAATCGGAGGAGAATGAAATGTCCTTGGAGAGCAGTGATGGCCTTCTGAGATCCGGAGTCGAGGACACCAGTTCGTCGAGCAGCTCCCGACCAGCACGCCGGCGGGTCTTCAACTGGAAAGTAGTAGGTTTCAGTGGCTGCACAAAGTCCTGTGGTGGTGGCACCCAAACCCCAATCATTCGTTGCATTCGCAAGAATCCGTTGCGCTATTACTCGCAACGCCGTTGCACGAATTCCGTGAAACCGGTGTTGAATGAAAATCTGCTGCATTGCAACACGCAACCCTGTCCGGCGTACTGGCGGGTGGACGAGTGGGGCGAGTGCCGTTGTCAGAACAACATGCGGCGGCGAGAAGTAAGCTGCGTCCAGGAACTGGCCTCCGGACTGGTCATCCACGTCGACAAGGCGGCCTGCATGGAGGAGCAGCCGCCCACGCTGAAGCAGTGCGAGTGTTCCAAGAGCCGCCGTCGCAATCTGAGCAGGTATCGTTTACCAACCGGAGCCACTATCACTCAGAACGCCACACAAATTAAACGCAGATCGGACACGGAAGCCATCTGGCTCATGTCCGAGTGGAATCACTGCTCCTCCGCCTGCGGTCCTGGTATGGAGCATCGTACCGTGTTTTGCGATCGCTCCAAGGCCGGAGAACAGCGCTGTGACCCTAGTACCACGCCAGAGAGTCGACGCCCTTGTGAGAAGTCCACCTGCGAACTGGGCGACTGGTTCGCAGGACCTTGGTCTCCCTGTAATGGTGATTGCTTCGACCTGACCCGCAGTAGGGAGGTGTTATGCATCAAAAACTTGCTGATTACGGAACCCAAGGAGTGCAACAAGGATCTGAAGCCACAGTCTGTGGAAAAATGCTCCCACGAGGAGGTGGAATACTGTGCTGCCCGTTGGCATTACGCCGAGTGGTCAGAGGTAGATAGTTTTTAGTAATTCATATTTAAGAGAATTCATAAAACAATAATTTTTATTACAGTGTACAAAATCCTGCGGAGGGGGCACCCAAAGACGCGCTGTAAAGTGTCTGGACTACGACTTAAAATTAAACATCCTAAAAGAATCGAATCAATGTCGTTATGCGGCAAGAGATCCCATTTATCGTAATTGCAACACAGAATTATGTGAAGGTAAATCTATAAAAAAAAATAATTTAAATTAAAGTTAAATGTACGTATATTTTTTGTAGAAGAAATGCAGAAAACAGAGCCTGCCGTCACCTGTAACGATAAATTCCAAAACTGCCAGTGGGCTGCACAAGCCAAACTCTGCAGCTATGACTATTATCGAGAAAACTGTTGTGTTTCCTGTACAGGTGGCACTTGAAAATGATGCACTTTTATATTTAAAACATTTTTAAAAAGCATACTTAATTTATAAACCGTCTTTATAATCATCTTGCAGAATAACTTTGTGAGTCAAGTTCATTTTACTTGAATATGATATTTTGCTAACATTTCATTTCTGACACTTAAGCTCAAAATAAAGCTTGCAGGGAATTGCAAAAATAAAATATTCAATCAAATAAAAAAATGCAAAAATTAATACACTTTAATAACATTTACTAAATTCAACTAGCTGGAGACTAAAAATATAGAAATTAGAAAAATTATACCTATTCTTATAATTAACATTAAGAAACGAATCGTGATGTAAGAACTTATGAAATTTTAAAAACACAAGAAATTATCTAGGAAGGCGTCCGATATCGAAAAATTACGAATAAAAAGATTATCTTAATACAAAAAAAAATGGAATATTATTTTATTTTAAAATGGTTTGGTTTTTTTAGATGGAGTAACCAAAGATTTGCCAAATTAATCGAATTGTGAAAAAATACAAAAGTTCAACTAAACCCAAAACACTGAATCCCAGAAACAATCCGGCTGTTCCCCCAATCGAAACTGAAAGATATATAGCAAGGAAAGTTCGGTTAGGTCTCTATTATTATATAAACTTAAAATAATTACCTAATAAATCCGTGAATGAAAATATAACTTGACGTTTAAGGCGACTTTGTGGCCAAGTTTTAATAGATACAGAGCTTCCAATACTGCCAAGTAACTGCCTTGAGCCTATCATTGGCTAAAAATTGTAGTATAGTAAAAACAAACATTTTATACATATTTAAACTATTTACCAAAGCAGATCTTGTTGTAACAACGGCATCCACGCAATTTTGTTCACAATAACAAGTTGAAGGTTTCTCATGTTTTCCATTTTCTTCGTAAAGTTTTAGAAAGAAATCTGAATTAAAAAAATATTTATGCTGCTTAAAATTTTAGACAAATTTAATAATTCTTCCGTAATTACTTGCATGCCTAGGAAAACAGGACCTTAAAGTTTTATAATCACATACTTTTTTTGGACGAGAAACTAAATTTAAGTAATTAATTTTTTAGAGACTTCAACTTCAAAGAATTATTTTATTTACTTACTCCGATTAGGATAAAAATGAGGGATACATTTACAAATTTTATAGGCCAGATTAATGCGACACTCTTGCTGACAAACATTTCGAGTATAAAATGGAAAATGAGTTAAATTTGATTCGTGATAATAACGACACTTTCTCATTCCTACGGTGGCTTCCCTAAAACAGAAAAATAAAGGAAATGTATCAAATGATATTATTAAAACGTACTTTTCTATATTATCTTCAGCAGTTATTTCTTCAGTGACAGGATCATAAACCACACCTTCCGTAGAGTAACCAAAATTATTATCCACTTTCATTACCTCGTAGACGGAATGTATAAAACTCTTTTTCATAAAAATATTTGATCAGTAGGTATACAAGATAATAAAAATATTATTAACAATTTCTCACATCAATAGCTTCACTGGTAAATCCGAGTAGAGTATGTCCAACATCCTTTTCGAAGTAGGAACCTATTTGATATTGAATTACCTTACGCGTCATTTCATATTTATTGGGTTCTGGATACTGTCCAAAAATGAAATATCGGGAACTATACTCCTCTCCTAATTTGGAGTTCCCCATATAGCACAATCCGTATTCGGTTAGGACCTGACGAACGTGAATGTTTAGCTGTCCATCGATGCAACGAGTACGTTGTTTTTCAATCGGTTCGTAGGTGCTATCAAAGGTGAGATTGTAAATTAACTCCATATAGTGTTCCGGTTTCAGGTCTAAATCTTTGATTATGCTATCAATTTCATTGCTTTCGGGGATATTTTGAAAATTAATATACGTGGAGTTGGCCAAGTTCTCAATAAAGTCCCAAAAAATATTTCTTTGGGCGCCTTTGATGCTATTTTTTCTACAATACATATATTATACAATTACAAAATATAGAGGTTTTAGAAATTTTATAGAAACCAATGATTTACATCTCACCTGCAAAAATCAGCGAAAAAGGTTTCATTAATTCGTTGCATGGGACAAACTGTCAAGCTTGGCACTGATGTGTTCCAAAAGTGATAGTTTCTCTATTTTGAAAATATATTTATTGACTAGGTAAAAATTTAATATAAAAAAAATATACGAATTGTCTATCGATTCTCTTTAATTCTGCATACAAATCTAAAAACTTTTTTTTTATATTTTTTATAAAATTTTTTTGGAGGGTCCCCTCAAAAATGTGGATATTGTATGGGGACATAATTATGGCCACCAGTGAGGACCATATCTTGACCAAAAAACATCGGATTCTTAAGTGGAATACCTTAAACGAATTGTATATCGATCCTCTTTAATTCTGCATCGAAATCTAAAAACTTTTTATTTTTGAGATTTTTAATATAATTTTCTGGAGGGTCCCCTCAAAAATGTGGATATTGTATGGGGACAAGATTATGGCCACCAGTGAGGGCCATATCTTGGTCAAAAAACATAGGATTCTCAAGTGGAATAGCTTAAACGAATTGTACATCGAATTTCTTTAATTCTGCATCGAAATCTAAAAACTTTTTATTTTTGAGATTTTTTATATAATTTTCTGGAGGGTCCCCTCAAAAATGTGGATATTGTATGGGGACAAGATTATGGCCACCAGTGAGGGCCATATCTTGGTCAAAAAACATAGGATTCTCAAGTGGAATAGCTTAAACGAATTGTACATCGAATTTCTTTAATTCTGCATCGAAATCTAAAAACTTTTTATTTTTGAGATTTTTTATATAATTTTCTGGAGGGTCCCCTCAAAAATGTGGATATTGTATGGGGACATGATTATGGCCACCAGTGAGGAGGACCATATCTTGGCCAAAAAACATCGGATTCTTAAGTGGAATAGCTGAAACGATTTGTACATGGATCCTCTCTAACTCTGCATCCAAATCTAAAAACTTTTTATTTTTGAGATTTTTTATACAATTTTCTGGAGGGTCCCCTTCAAAAATATGGAAATTGTATGGGGACTGGAATATGCCCACCAGTGAGAGCTATATCTGGCCCAAAAACAAATCTATTCTTAAACGGAATATCTTAAAGCTTTGTAGTTTGATTCTTGTTGAATCTGAATCCAAATACATTAAACAATAATTATCTAGTTAAATTATTTTGTTTAATTTGTATTACCTCTAGTCCGATATGTGTGCTCTTGGTGTAATAACGATCAATGGATGCCAGACAGACAATAATGCAGTAATATATAGAGACTAATAATAATAAAAGCCAGAGGATCCTAAACAGTAAAATAAATTGTGTAATTAATTATGACTAATAATATTGATTTTCAAATCATACCTTTCAAGCAAAATAAGTATAGTTTGAACAAGATACCTGAACCCGTGAATGCAGCAGTTGTTAAAGTACGAATCGACAAAGTCAATTATGGCTCTTGGCCATGACCTATTTCTGTTGATCTTTATTCTCATTTTTTAAAATAAATCTTCTTATATTTTTTGAGTTTATAGATCAATACACTCGAGTTCTTTTTTATGACTGACTCTTGGTAACTATAATCCTCGTGTATGACTTGTAATCCGATGGCGTGACAAAAGTCTGTTTACAAACGGTTTAAACTGAAACTTTATTAAATATTCAAGATCATAAGATATTGTGATTGATATACCATGTTAAGAGGAGTGCTCAAGATAAGCTTTAAATGACAATATATAATCTAATAAAACAGGATGGGATAATATTTACTTTTCGCGACAGAAAATTTAAAAATATTTGTTTTAAGTGTCAAATACTTTAATATTTTTCAATAAAAATGTACTCTCCTGACGAATCCAGTTCGATTAACCAAGAAACTAGAGGTTGGTTTGATAATCTTTGCGCTGAAAGTCGTGCCAACTTTATCGCAAATGAGCAACATTCTAAAGTTTACCAACAATCCACTTCAAAACGCGTTGGTGACCTCATGAGTGCCGACGAGTGTTATAATTTTATAAGGACTAATATAAAAAGTCGAAAAGATACGAACGAAGATGCATTATGGAAATTACCGATGATACTCCTCATCATTGGTTGCCTTCTGATGTTTTTGATGATTTTCTGTTTCTTTTGCCAATTTGTGTACCGAAAAATAAAGGAGTCTCAACTGGCAAAAGATATTAAAAGTATAGACATTTGCCAAGCCGAGGATCAGAATAGCCGTATTTTAAGTCACCAAGAATCCCCGAGAAAGGAAAGACATACCTATTGTTCGTGTGGCAGCTAAAAAGAACTTGACTTTAAGAATCAATAGTTTCGTTATATATTTTTCAAATCAAATATGATTAATGTTTTATAATAAATGTACGTATTTGCATGGGCACCAGGGTGACGGCAAACTCGGCAACTTCCATGGTAGAATTCGCCTCCAGGGGTCGGTGGGGAGCATAGAAGAAATCAATATTAGCCGGGTTCGATCCAGAGCTATCCTGATTGAATTTGAATCTCTTCATCTGGCTCAGCAGCAGATTTCCGTCCAAAGTAGTTTCCCAAATCTCCTTTCCGTCCAAAGACTCAAAAAGCGGATAAATATTGAAGCTGACTACATTGCCAATCGTGTTAAAGTTTTCCACTCTGATTAATATTTGATCTTGATCATATTTTTCAAAGGAGAGTAAGCCAACGGACCGGGGAAAAACGGAGAAATCGGGTAAGAGACTTCGCTTGACAGAGGCAACATTATTTGATTTGCTGAAAAACTTCCAAAATGGTAAGTGCAGTTCGAGTTGTGTGGATCGCTCGGCGTGATTGGGATTTTCTGAGGCGGCGTCGAGGATGAGGGAGATCTTTCCCCTGGCAATCAAACCAGTTCCATACTGCACCTCGTTGAGGGCCTCACCCACGCCAAAGGCATCATCGCTCAATAGGCGACGATGCAGCATCAGTTCCAATTCTCCGTCTCTCAAGCTGGCTCCGCCCTGGGCCCGATCGTTCAGTAGAGTGATTCGCTTTTTGTCGTCTTGCAGGGAAATCTGGGCGGTCACCGGATAATAGTTTCCACTCACCGACTCGGTCATATCGGCATCGAAGTTCTCCCGCTTATTCCGGTCACGTTCTAGCATTTCCCTGCCATTGGAGTCGGTGTAGAATTTTCCGTTCGAGGCTATATTGGTGGTAAATCGAGTAACTATCTCCCTGCCCACCTCATCCTCAGTGGGAATGGGCCCCACCAGCCATTCAAATTCCACGCGATTTATTCCGTCATACAGTCGTACCACTTGGGAGACGAATTCATTGAAGTGCTGATGGACTTCCTTGACTTTGGTGCCATCATAGACAGATAGTTCCACTTTGTTGGATAATATTTCTATATTTCCGTCGGGTCGGAAAATATATGCCCCGGATGAACGATTCTTAGCTTCCCCATTATTGCCCTGGAATCCCTTGTAGATTCCAAAACTCTGTTCAATATTCTCGGTTACCCCATTCATTTCGATGGTTTTCAAGCCACCAGTGGTGGTATCAAAAACTAGTTTTATGAGCTGTAATAATAGAACATACATTATTATGTAATTAACATTATAAAATAAATAATTTTATAAATTCTCACCGAGTTTTCAACTATTAATTCATTGGATTCTTCATCGTTGGCACGTCCAATAGAGTTGTGGGCATAAACACTATTATATGACAAATGCGATTGGGATTTTGGGACTGGTAATATACGAATATAGAAGTTGGAAATCTTTTCCACAGTGGCCTGGAAAACCAATTCATGTTGGGTGTCGTTTGGTCGATGTTCGAGGGATAAGACTTGCCAGGGTACGGCTACAAGTTCGGATGGTACTTTGCGAGCTAAAACGATTTAAAATTTAATGAGTAAAATTTAAGAAAAACAACCATTTACGTACCTTTTTCATCTGTGACTATATAGTTCTCCTTAGGCACTGGAACCCTTACATACTGAGTGGAAGTGTGACCCAAAGGATTCACCACAGTCACTACCACATTATTGGCGCTTTTTTGGGTGAAAGCGCAGGCACTTATGTTCAATTCCAGGCAGCTATCAAACTCTCCTGATGTCAGATTAGTTAGTATCCTTAAGGCATCCCTTGCATTGTTTTCCGCACCAGAAATAGCTTCATACAACAGTCGATCGTAGTCCTGGGCTACTGCCTGTTTCTCAGTACCCGTAACTGCATCATGGTGCTGCATAATGCCCATGGCTTGACTAAGATTCTCAAGATTCTCGGATTGCTGGGAGCTGGTCAGATTGGCCAGGACACCCAGTTGCTTGACCACCTGCAGGAAATGATTGCCATCCCGCTCGAAGCGCTTTTGGGTGGGGCGCGATGTGAAGTAGCCGGTCCAATAGGAGTGTGAGTCACTGGAGTAGGGGAAGAAGTCCTGGGTCTTATTGGGCCAAGTCTGTTCCAGCTGGTGAAGCTCATAGAGGTAACATGAGGGAGTTGAGTAGAAGACATTGATTTGGGAACCTTGCGACTGTCGAGCGTTGACATATCTAGTAGAAACTCAAGATTAAGATTTGAAATAAAAAACATAAGAATTTAAAACTTACTGAATTAGTTTGTCCATGTTTTTAAAGTTCACCTCGGCATCTTCATATTGAAAATCATCTCCCATGGGAACCATTACATGGGGAGTTCGGAAAGACTTTGACATGGTCTGGATATACTCAATAAACTGATCCACTCTTTCGGCCACATTGTTGTCATAGCTATCTCCATCTATAATGGGAGCATCCTGGCAGTTGATATCGAAACAGAATCCCGGAGGCGCAGAGTAGTGATTGTATAGCATTCCAGTAAATAGTTCAGAGTTCTGGAGAGCTTCACTGGACTTCCAAATCATCTCCATTCCCAGATCGCCCAGGCGTTTTCTTTTATCAAGGTAATCCATGCGGGCAAAGAACTCGCCATGATAGCCCATCTGAGCAAAGATAGAAGCCATTTCGCGGGAATGTCCAAAGGGATCGATTTGCCAGCCAATTGAGGGGCGACCGCAGTCACCAAATATGTCTTTCAAATATCTGAAAAAAATATATATTATATACCATATCTTATACAATATTAATACTCACTTTAAGCCCAAATTGAACTGATCAATCACACTCTGGTAGTGAACGGTAGCCTCATCGTTCATGCTCCAAGCTCCTCCAGTGAATTCTAAACGACCCTCGGCCACTAGTTTTTTGACGGCCTGTCGTACGGCTTCGGGTTGTTCGGAATACCATTTCGCAAAGAAAAAGGTCTCCACTTGAATGAAACGCCTGCTGGAGTCCTTAAGAAGCTCCTGGACCACGGTGTCCAAGATGTATTGGACGCCGGCGTGTTGTATTTTATTCTGACTGCCATAATAGTACTGATCCACTGTCTTTAGCCAACCGACATCGTCGTGCGAATGTGGGACCAAATGGACATTGATCATATTTACCCTCGTCTTGGGACATGTCTGAAAATCAAAGTAATCTCAAGAGCTGATAATTTAGAAGAAAATTCATTCAGTTACCTCGAATCCGCAGGTAGCCTCGGATACCGGAGCATACGGTAGCACCAATGCGATAAATATTAGCACTCTACCGAAATATTCCATTTCAGTGAACGCACAGTTCTACGGATGGGGTCTTATCGGGACTGTAGAGCCGACTCAAATGAAACAAGGAATGGGGCTATTCCTTAGACCCCAGCAATGTGCCACTTGAAGCGATAAACCTTGAGTGGGATTATCAAATTAAAATCCATTTAGGGGGCTCCTAGGCGCGATAACACCTTACATTGCTATACCCTTCAGATAGAAGTAATTCAAAATTATTGCATTGGAATCATTATCCGTTTAATTTGCAAAATAAAATACTTATGAATACACGTATGTGTTTACACGAACTTGTGGCTTGTGAGGCTTATCAGAGCTTTAAAAAAAAATAAAACATACATATTCATATTTGTTTATGTTTAGGCTATAGCCATTGACTTCTGTATTTTGCATTATAATTCTTATCAACGCTGCAATCGGTTCAAGTAATTAATTATTCAGATTGTGAAAGGAAATCGAATTTTTTTATGGCTTTGTACCCGAATAAGAGGATTATAAAAAGCGGGTCTTGTAAACAAGCTAGTTCTTATAATATTTTTGAATGGGGACTCCTCAGCCATCTACTTTTAGAAGTGATCCAAAGGCTGTGAATGTTTTTAGATTTCTTGATTAAAAAGTTATTCATTGTCCATTCAAAAATTAAAATATAAAAGGAAAAATTGTAGCGTCGATGCACAAAATTTGAATTGCTTAGACAAGGAAGCTTAAAAAGATTAAACGATCGTTTAATATTTACAAAATCTTGATATTATAAACATTTTGATTTACAAGCCATTAAAAATATTGATTTAGTAGTTGTATTTGTAAACACACCGTTTGTTAATACTTTTGTGGGAATTAAAGATTCAAAGTCAATTCTTGTGTTGTATTTTAAAATCTTATGATTTTGTTCAAACCACAGATATAGTAAAATTTCTATAGTAAAATTTCTTTTTCTAGTAAAAGCAATCTTTTTAGAACACCATCCGATTAAATATAATTCACGAAAAACATTAGAAATTTGAAAAATATTTATAGATACTTCAACTTTTAAGACTTTACCATCTGAAGTGTAAAGAATTAAATCGGATTCGCTTGGATGCGATTTTCTTGATTGGATTTGAGAGGCTGAACCTTATTCGCTTAAACTCCGTTGATAGACTGACTCGACGTTTTCTTTTAAAATGGTTGAGACAGCACCCCCAATAGGTTTTTCCTCACTTCAAAGTAAGTGTGACCATTTTCAGGTAGTTGTCTTCACAACTTAGGCGATAAGAAGCAATTAGAGTGCTATGTTGAAGATTTTTATAGGGTAACCTGGGATCGCAACACCTCAATATAGCCTAATTACCTGCTGGCGTTGAAGTCGTTGCTGAACCACTTAGACCCTTTCCGACTCTGCGATAGCAACATACTTTATTTCAATGCTATCTTGCCTGCATTCGTGTGACGAAGGTTTTTAGAAACCAATTAAGCACTTGACTGGCTTTGGAGTGTGGACATGATTAAGTGGATTAAGCTGAAGACTTTATAACCATCCTCCAAAAGGAACACTTTCGAACGCGCATGTACACATTTTATAAAGCCCTATCAGTGGTTTCCATGCATTAAGACGCACATACCTACCTACGCTCCTAAGTACAAACATATGTAAGTATACTCGCTCACTTTCCTCGGAGCTCAGTACCTACATTCATATATTTGTATATAATTTTAGGTGTACATACTATATGGCAATAAATACGCCAGCAGAATCATTCTCAAGTAGGTCTCGAGCTGAGTTTGCGGTCTCCGGTCGGACAGTCCGCTCTGCGAAGCCGCTGCGATCGGTTCTACGGACATTGAGAGAAGCTCCTCATCGGGCTATATCCGAAAAATTGTGTATCTACTCGAAGCAAAAGTGTCAGCTTTATGAAAATAAACTAACTGGATGCATTTTCCTCAAAAGTGAATAAATAATAAAAATTTGCAATGTCGGGGAAATTCTCAGCTGGGCTGGCAATTTTGCTGGCTTTGATTTGCTTTACTGGCAATGTCGATTCTCGGAGTATCCAGCAGCCGGCATCTACATCTCAATGCGGTTATCAGGTACGTACAATTGTAGATACAAGTTGTAGATACAAATAGTAGATACAAAAAGAAAAGAAGCAACTGTTGCTCATGCAACATGTTGCAGGCAATAGCACCCAAGGAACTGAAAGATAGCATGGTTCTACTCTCACAATGTTTGAAAATATAATCTTTAAAATATATTCCAAATAATATATATAGTAAAAAGGTTAATCTGTGTTTATTTCCAGCTATCAGTCATTCCATTTTTATACACCCCTTAAATATTATTTTGTATACTGAGACCTAATTATATTTCATGTATTTTTTTTGCTACAGATAAGCAAATATTTTTAAAAACAAAAACAAACTTTAATAAAATTTTTTTTCATACCCACTTAAGTATTGCAACATAAGTAGATAAGATTAGTTTTTAAAAATATAAATATAATTTTTTAATTATAAATATTCATAAAAATCTTTATCCTCAGAGCTGCCACCCAACAAAGCCCAATATGCTGAACGTGCATCTTGTGGCCCACACCCACGACGATGTGGGCTGGCTGAAGACCGTTGACCAATACTACTATGGAAGTGAGACCAGGATTCAGAAAGCTGGTGTCCAATACATCATCGACTCTGTGGTGGAGGCCTTGCTGAGAGATCCGGAGAAGCGATTCATTTACGTGGAATCCGCCTTCTTCTTCAAGTGGTGGAAGGAGCAGAAGCCCAAGGTCCAGGATGCCGTCAAAATGTTGGTCGAGCAGGGAAGACTGGAGTTTATTGGTGGAGCTTGGAGCATGAACGATGAGGCCACCACCCATTATCAAAGTGTGATTGATCAATTCGCGTGGGGATTAAGGTGATAAGCCGATACTTATCTCAAGTTTCTCAAGAACCCATTACCAAATATGGTTATATAATTTCAGACTTTTGAACGACACTTTCGGTGAATGTGGTCGTCCCCGCGTGGGATGGCAAATCGATCCGTTTGGTCACTCCAGGGAGATGGCTTCCATGTTTGCTCAGATGGGCTTCGATGGCATGTTCTTCGGTCGCCTGGACTACCAGGATAAGGATGAACGTCTGATGACCAAAAATGCTGAAATGATCTGGCATGGTTCGGCTAACTTGGGTAACTATTAAACTAGTTACGATTATAAATGTTTATTAAAAAGTTCATCTTTTTTAGGAGAACAAGCGGATCTGTTCAGCGGAGCTCTCTACAACAATTACCAGGCCCCAGATGGTTTCTGTTTCGATGTTCTTTGCAGTGATACACCCATTATTGATGGCAAACACAGTCCCGATAATAATGTCAAAGAGAAGGTACAATTATCGTTCTATATTTGTATAATGTTTCTATGTTTTTTTTGGCTTCTGGCATTTGGTTAAGCTTTTGTCCTTGTCATGTCTTTTGTTTGTGTCCTCCATACCATCAGGTGGATGCGTTTTTGGATTTCGCCGAGACCCAATCCAAATACTACCGCACCAATAATGTCATTATCACAATGGGTGGGGATTTCACCTACCAGGCTGCTCAGATTTATTACAAAAACCTGGACAAGTTGATACGGTAATTTCACATAATTGTTGTGTCCTTGCAAACTGTTAACGAAAGCCCTTAAATTCAAAATTTTACTGTTCTGTCCTCCGTCGAAAATGTGCCGTCTGATTTAAGAATTAAACCACATTAACCATAATGTCAAAACAGGTTGATGCCTTCTTTGAATATGTCACTAAAATGGCCACCCGCTATCGCACTCAAAACGTGATCCTCACCATGGGTGAAGATTTCCACTACCAAAATGCCGATATGTGGTATAAGAATCTGGACAAGTTGATAAAGTAAGTAGGGAAGGGCTTTCCTTAACAGATAAAGAGAGAAAGTGCTAGAATTCTATTGTCAACTAAATGGCATTTCCTATTTTAACCGACTCCCAGGTATGCCAATGAGCGACAGGCTAATGGCTCAAACATAAACCTCCTATACTCGACACCCTCGTGTTACTTGAAGTCCCTGCACGATGCCGGAATCACCTGGCCCACCAAGAGCGACGACTTCTTCCCCTATGCCTCCGATCCGCATGCCTACTGGACTGGCTACTTCACGTCTCGGCCCACTTTGAAGCGATTCGAGCGGGATGGTAATCACTTCCTGCAAGTCTGCAAGCAGCTCAGCGCCCTGGCCCCCAAAAAGGCCAATGAGTTTGACCCCCATTTGAACTTTATGCGAGAGACTCTGGGCATAATGCAGCACCACGATGCCATAACAGGAACGGAAAAGGAAAAGGTCGCCCTGGATTATGCAAAGCGTCTGAGTGTCAGCTTTAAAGCCTGCGAGGCCACCACCCGGAATGTCCTTAACCAATTGTCAGTGCCATCCAGCCAGCAGCAGAGCGGCAAATATGTTTTGGAGTTCAAAAACTGTCCCCTGCTGAACATTACTTCTTGCCCGGTTTCGGAGTCCAATGACCGCTTCTCCTTGACTTTGTACAACCCACTGGGCCATGTGGTTAGTGAGTACATCAGAATTCCAGTGAGTGGATCTGATTACAAAATCATTGACAACAAAGGTATGTTTTTTTGGAAAATACCTCAACCAATTTGTTTACCAATTTCTTTCTTAAATTTCAGGTGTAGAGTTGGCCACCCAAGTGGTTCCAGTTCCTACTACCATTAACAAAATCAAGCACCGAGCTTCCACTGCCAAATACGAACTTGTTTTCCGTGCCACCAATATTCCAGCTTTGGGTTATAGGTCCTACTATATTGAAAAGTCTGAAAGTTCTAAAAAAACTCTGAAACCTCAAGCCGAACCAAAGGCTTCCTCTAGTGTGACTGTGATTGGAAATGATGTGAGTTTCATTAAATCCAAAAATGTTACCCTTCTAAGACCATATTTATTCTTTAGAACATTAAACTTGGCTTCGACACGAATGGTTTCCTCTCAGAGGTGACTGCTGATGGCCTAACCCGACTGGTTAGCCAGGAGTTCTTGTTCTACGAAGGTGCTGTTGGCAATAATGCCGAATTCCTGAACAGATCATCTGGTGCTTATATCTTCCGGCCCAACGAGAACAAGGTTGACTTCTCCACCGATCATGTTGAAATTGAGGTCTACAAGGGCGATTTGGTTGAGGAAGTCCACCAGAAATTCAATGATTGGATCAGCCAGGTAGTGCGAGTCTACAAGAAGGATTCCTTTGCAGAGTTCGAGTGGCTGGTTGGACCTATTCCCATTGATGATAACATCGGCAAGGAGGTTATCACTCGTTTCAACTCTGATATTGAGTCGGCAGGTGTCTTCTACACAGACTCTAATGGTAAGATTATAGATATCTCGAAAGTACATTATTTAATAATATTTTTGTCCAAATAGGTCGTGAAATGATTAAGCGCAAGCTGAACCATCGTGATACCTGGGATGTAAAGATTAACGAGGAGGTGGCTGGAAACTATTATCCCATTACCACCAAAATCGATCTGGAGGACGATACAGCCCGCATGGCCATCCTGACTGACAGAGCTCAGGGAGGCAGCTCCCTGAAGGATGGTTCCCTCGAGCTTATGGTGCACCGTCGCCTTCTGCGCGATGATGCCTTCGGAGTCGGAGAGGCCCTTAACGAGACGGAATACGGTGAGGGTTTGATTGCCCGTGGCAAGCACCATCTCTTCTTTGGTCTGTCCAAGGATCGTGAAGGCGTTTCCCTGAAATCCATTGAGCGACTGGTTCAGTTGGAGAAATTGCTGCCCACATGGAAGTTCTTCAGCAACGTGGAGAACTACACGGCCGAGCAATGGCGCACTTCCTTTACCAATACTGTAAGATATATTTTTATACGTATTTTATATTCAATTTCTATAATTATCTCTATTTATAGTTCTCGGGAGTTTCTTTGGTGCTGCCCAAGCCCGTGCACCTGCTCACCCTGGAGCCATGGCATGAGAACCAACTTCTGGTCCGTTTTGAGCACTTCCTGGAGAATGGCGAGGATGCTATGTACTCCAAGCCTGTTCAGTTCAATGTCAAGAATGTCCTGAGTTCCTTCAATGTCGAGAGCATGCGTGAAACCACTCTGGATGGAAATGCCTGGTTGGACGAGACGCAGCGTTTCCAATTTGCTCCTGAAAACGAGGCGGCTGCTTTCAACACCTATGGAACATTCGCGGAGGAAGCCGAGTCGGTTCAGCTACTGAGAGCCGATAAACCACTACTGGAGGTCAAATACTCAGATGAACCCCTGCCAGCTGGACAATTGGGAGCCGAGAGCAATCGCATTAAGCGTGAAATAAATCCTACCTTGTACAATATGTACGATGCCCGTAAATCCAAGTTGTCCGACGAGGATATAGATATGTCTCTCTACGCTGATAGCGATAGCAAGGATTACATTGTAGAACTGAGTCCCATGGAGATTCGTACATTTATTGTCTATTTAACAGAAGCTTAAGTTTCCTGAACAAATAGCCATTTTTTTTAAAGAATAAATTTATAATAATAAAGTGTATTTATCTTTCTGTTTAGAGTTTGAAAAATATGGGAACTATAATGAACAAAATGCAGTTGTTTTCGGTTTTTCCGGATTACATATTTAATAAGTCCTGCGCGGAAATTAAATGGTCAATCCTCTTTTTTAATTAAAAAAGTAAAACATTCATAGGTGGAGCAAAGTACTGCAAGTCATTGCTGAATAATTCAAGGGAAAGCAAATCATTCCCTTTTAGGGGCCTTTGCTAGTCCGTATATACCCCCAGAGAGTAAATGGCATCAAAAGTCCAGCCAAAAACACATTGTTATGTAAGTATATAGTTGTTCAAATGAAGGCTTTACCCTCTTTAATGAAAAATGCAACAATTAGTTGCAAAGGCAATGGCAGGGGCAGCCTGGAAAAGCGCATTTTAATGAAAAAAGTTTGGTTACTTTCAAAGTTTTTGGGGTAAGTGGGTTTTTAGAAGAATTTATTGCAGCCGGACGCTTAGCTGTGATATTAAATATTCAATTTCCCCACATAAAAATCCAGAGCGTTGCTAATTTTCTAAGAAACATTTGTAAAATTTTATTAATATCCTTGCTTGAGTATATGATCTTGATTTACACTCGATATAAACTATTATCTATAAAGTTGTCTATTCCGATTATAATATTGCCTTTCACATATCATTTATTTAGATAAGTGCATGTCTTGTATACATATAAATATACCTAATAATTTGTAATAAAAGCTTCGAATTTATTTGCACGTCTTTTCAGCTCTTGTATTAGCCTATTTGTGGTTGATTGTGAACTTTTTGTTTAGGATTCTAATATGCTACGCCTTTGTGTACATAAGTATTATTATTATTGTATTATTTTTAATGCATTAACAGAAGCGTATGCATGCTATCCAATCTTAAAGGCACAGTATTTATTTATGATATATATATAAATATATGTTTTTGTTGATTTTGGTCTGCTTGGTTCCTAATGTATGTAGTATAGTGTACTCATGTGGAGTCTAAGTGGTCCCATTCGTTGCGGGCCCAGTTTGGTAACTCAGTTTCATACTCCCAGCCAGGGCCCTGAAAAATAAGACACTCATAAATTATATTATTTTATTAAAAAAAAAGTCAAAAACTCACCTTGTACTTCCATGCATGCAGATACATTATAAGGTCCTTTGACTTTGGATCGCGATAGTGAACTTTGCACTCGTAGCAGTGTTCATCAACGGTGACCTTGTTCAACTTTGACCCGCTCTCACCCCCAAAACCGCCAACTGCCTCCATGGAACCACTTTCCGGGGAAGACTTCGGTGCTGTAACTGGATATTCTTTGACAATATTGGTTTGTTCCACATTTTTAACAGCCAGTTCCGGCTGTTGGGCCTCAATACAGGGCGGAGTAGTTTCCCGTGAATTTATACCCACATCATCGTCACTGTGGTGGACAACTGAAGAATGATATTTTTAAAAGTGAGAAAAAAAAACTTAACAAAATTAGAAACAAAAGATTTTACTAAACACCCACCGGAAGTGTGCTCGCTGCTGAGACTTTCGCCATCGGTTTCATCCTTTGAGTTCTTAAACATTGATATATCGGAATCACAATCTATGCCCAACCAATTCTCCGCATTATGTATATTTATGAGATCTCGTATAAGCTCATCGTCTGATTTGCCACCAATATCGCCGGATCGACCCTTCAGGGGTCCAAACACTTCATGATTGTATAGAGGATCGTTCAGAATGGGGTAGCCTATAAAAAGATATAGTTTGGTTCTTGGAAACAAAATTGGAAAATGATATTTTGAAGAACCTCTTACCCAAGTACTGCAAATGCACTCGAATCTGATGCATTCGGCCAGTGAGTGGCTTGCACAGAACTACACTGGTTGAGCCATTCTGCGATAGCTTTTGGAAAGTCGTTGTACAATCTTTGCCCTTTGGCGATACCTTGCAAACGCCAATTTTGTAGCTAACCACTTCAATAGGTTCCTTGCACTCCACAACGCCACTGATAAATATAAATTATTATTAAAAAAAATGTATATATATTTTATGAAAAGATTACTTACTCTGGAAAAACTCCCTCGACCCGGCAAATGTACTCCTTTTCCACCTGCCTGTTTCGAATTTGTTGCTCCATTTGTCGCGCTTTCTTGGGACTCCTTCCGAATAGCAATAGTCCTGATGTCAGACGATCTAGACGATGAATTGTCCTTAGATTCTTGAGATTAAACTCCTTGGCAAGTATAAAGACTACAGTATTGTGCCTGTAACGTCCACATGGATGCACCTGAAACAATTACATTTAAGAATAAACCTTACAAAATTCTATATCTAAGTTATTATTTTGTGTAAGTGATTACAGAAAAGTATTAGACTTAGTCAGAAGTAGCTTGGATTGATTTTTGTATAAATTGTGTAAAATGGCAGTCGTTTAAGCCACTTACAGGTATCGATGCTGGCTTATTTACAACTACTATGTCCTCATCCATATGCACAATTTTAATTGGTTGACTAGTCACAGGTACTTCGTGTCTGTAAAGATAGCCGTGAAATTTCTGTGTTAGTTTGATATTTCATCTCCGTGGTTTGTTGCTTAAGAGATTGGAAATGCAATAACGTTATGCAATATGCTTTGGAAATTAAGACATTAATGAATCAACTTAAATCAATAAACTTATAAATAATGGTTCATTATTTGCAGAAATGTGGAGCAGACTTTCACTGTTGTGGTGCGCAGTTTGGCGATTTCGTTATGTGATTTATAATCATAATCTTTTGTGGTAAATGATTTAAGACAATTCTTGAGATAAAAACTAAAACCCAAAAACTCATTAAGTCTTTCGGATGTTGAGCAAATTTTGGTGCCGCTCCCCTGTAAACTGGGAATATGATTTCGTAAATTTAATTGAAAATTAAATGAAGACAAAGATGCTTGTGGGAAGTTGTCATTTTGTAGCCTTGAGTTATTAATGATGTTCAGACAATGTTCAGTACATGGTAAATATTTTTTGACAGTTTATTCACACTTTGATTTGCGATGCACTGGCATTTTTCGAGCATTAGAAACAGACATTATATTTAAATATTTAGCAAGCACACTATGACGGAAGTACAAATATGAGAGATAAATCACTTGAATTGCATGACTTTGCTGGTGGAAGACAATTAAAAATTTAAATTATTTTACCTGTGAACAATATTAGCCAGTAGATCGTTGTGCTTCAGCCGATAGTCAATGGGCACTTTCTCAAAGTTCACTGTCAAGGTGCCAGTTTGGATACAACGTTCATACTCCTCGGCAGGATGGGCTCGGAACTCGCGTGAAAATATGTCCAGAATCTTCTCGCCCACCCATCGGCCCTTCGTGAAGGTTGTGAATGTAAAGTAATATGGATAGACCTTTCGAAGACCTATTTAATAATCATTTACTCAGTCCAAGTTCCACCAGAATTGTTCAAAATAAAAGACTTGCCATTTTCCATGTAGTAGGAGGTCTCTTGATATCTCTCATCCGTGAATCCGGGTCTTTTAGCCTTCAATGCTTTAGTCTCGAGTTTAGCCTTGAAAAATGGTTACATAACATTAGGTTTCGTAAATAGCTACTTCATGAGAAGTTTATTGCATGATCGAGCATTTAGCAAACAGAAATCTTGAAAATGCTCACTAGTCGTGATCAATTACTGGACGCATCTAATGAATAATGAATGATTGATATTTACCTTTTTTAATTCTTTTATTTGATCGTTATCCTCGGTTTTTCGCTTTTCGGGGACTTTCACTTTCAGAATTTCCGACTCCCTTGGAGAAGTAGTCTGTAAGAGAAGATGCAATGCACTTTGTTTAAATATGGATGCGAAATACAAAATTCCAAGAAGCTTAAGATCAAAAAAGAATAATGCTTTTCCATCATAATTTTTTTGTCTTTAAAAATTGGGTCAAAGTAAGATGTTCTTGGCGGAGTAGTCCGAGTAGGTACTCCGGTTACATTTGTGTTTTGAATTACGTAAGTTCACATAGATACGTAAATATTGTTCTAGGAAGACGTACATATATTTATAAACAGTTGGGGATATGTACTTGCCTTCGATGTTTATATGTATGATATTTGTTTGTTGAAGGCATCAGAGCTACTATTGGCTGACGTTTGTCTTTAGTGCACGGTACTCGCAAGGTAAACGAGTATATTGAGTTTTATTTAGTGAAAGATATTATATACTAAGTGGTCTCTTTGTTGGGGTTTAGGAATTGATTAAAACGTTAATTTAAATCTATCAAATAGAATATCTAGACTCTAAAGACTCTCTGTATTTAATATAAAACATTTCAACAATATAATTCCTCTTCATCTATCATAATCAATTAGAAAACTATGCTTTTTGACCAGATGTTTCGTTGAATAAAAAACCAATTAAAAAATCTCAAGTACCGGGTATCTGGTAGTCGAATTACTTCATTATGGCTTTCTTGTCTTTGCTGTGCTTTCCTTGGCAATGCGCCCAACGAGTGATGGAAACATGTTGCATGCCCAAAAAGTCGCGCGGGAGAGCAACCGATGGACCCGAGACCCCATAGACCACGGGAGATGAGACGAGATGATATTCCGTCTGCCAGAGCTACGGTTCTCTATGAAATCCCCACGAGCAGCGGACGAGATCCTACAGTTACAATGTGTACATACCATATTTTAAAATGAGTCTCAACCCCAGAACAATGCACAAGCGATACTCTCGAAATATATAAATTCGTTTTAAATTTAGATCATTATGAACAGACGAATATATACTAGCGCCGTTGTACTAACCTAAAAATTAGCCAAAAGAAATAAATACTTGAGTAGTTTCACCTGCTCAAGTATCAGGAGTCATAACATGTCAAAAGTATATGTGGGTTTTCCCTCACCAAAATGTTTGGGTTTCCTAATTCTCTAGTAGAGATTATAGTTTTTTCAAAAAACATGATCTTTGATATTTTTAAATGTCAGGATCATGTTAGGATGTTAAATGTCTTGTCTTTTTGTAAAGATTGGATTTCTAAAACATTTGTTTAGCGACTAGGGATTCCCTGATATAATATTTTAAAAGAACTATTGTTTGTTTCACTTTCGGTCTAAAAGGAAACTCTATTTCCGATTTGTGGCTCATCCAAACATTATTTTGTTTTGTTTGTTTCCCTAATTTACTGCCTATCGTGATATCCGCACAAAAACTAAAGTTGATTATATAAAATTTAAATACAAGAAACTTGAACAATTATTTCAATCGTCATATCATAACATGCAATAACCATTTTTCACTTCGTTGATGGCTCCGAGGCCCGGGAATAATTGTTTATTTTTGCAGCAAACACAAGTTAGCAATGAGTTTGTGGCTTTCTGGGCTTCTGGCTTTTACAAGGCCCCTAAAAATACTGACGGTAGTAAATATTTGTTAAGACTACATTAGTGCATGTTCAACACCGAAAATAAACCATTTTTGATTGACATGAAACTGAAAAATACAGCTACCATAGGCTCTAAAAGGCACACATGTCTAGAACATCTAGGGCCTGCTAATGGAAAATTCGAATCTGGTCCAAAATTAGTCTCGCCTGATTATATCTGGCAAAAAATAAGTTTGCACTGGCCAATTACCATTATGATGATTTCCATCGTAGACAAATGAATGAAGACCTCCTACACGCTTTTTACGTCTACTCATCCATGAGAGATGAATATAAACGAAGATGATCAATTAATTGAATCATTCAACAGCGGAGACCTGTTGCCAGCGATCGTGGCGTACGGCTCATGGCACTCACACAGTCCCACAATTATCATAAATGTATTAAAAAAAAAAAATTCTATAGATACCTATAGAATTGTATATACATATATCTAGACTTCTGCATATACGAGATACATCTATATGTGCACGAGTTGCATATCCAATTATACTCGATGCCCCAGAGTATGGAGTATATTGGTTTTCCAAAGCGAACGAGACGCAGTGGTTGTACATACATACTATATCTACGATCTGTCTGGGGAAACTCGGTTGACCGAGATATTCGATTGGAACCCATGTTTTAACTTTGCCTTCAAGGTGACTCCGAGGTATTTCTTTGTCGGGAAATTTATGCAAACTATATCATTCTTTCTATCACATTTTTGATATAATTTCTTGCGAATGCCGGCCCGGCACTATGCCGGCTGTGTCTGATTCTAGCACTAGGAATATATTTATGAGTCCGCCCACCCCAAGGCTGTTCATGGAGAAGATCGGTGGGGGTGCGAAGTACAAGGCGGGGGCGGCACGCTTTTATCGCCTGCACACCAATGCGCTATATGTTGCGCAAGGTGCCAGTGCCGAGTGCCACATACGAGTGCGAGGAGACCCGCGAATGTCAGCCCCCGGGTCTGGAAGACTACACGTGACTACTGCCCACGGTTTTATTAATTATCAATTTTCAAGAGCACTCATAATAGAACTATTTTTTCTTTTCTTCTCTTGTTTTTTTGCACTCTCAACGTATTCATAATTTTATAGTGGCTATTCAAAAGGTAGTTTTCTATTTTGTTATTCTTGATTTCATTAATGCGTAGCCTCATTCATTATTATTCATTTATGAAGAGTAAGCCCACTTATTAGTTCGTTAAATTCAAAGGAATATTGTTAACCAGGTAAGAAAATTATTTAAATACATTTTATTTTTCTATTTTCTTTCTTTAGCAGTATTTTTAAAAGCATTCATAAATAAATACATTTTATTTATTCTTGATATCATTCATGAGCCAAAATTTGCCATGTTCATAATTTATTTTGAAAGAATAAATGGATTTATAAAGTCGTTAAAATATAAAGATATTTTTGATGTCAGGATTCTGGATTCTATATCCAGACCAATCACAAATACAAGTTTTAAAAGAATTTAAGAAGAATTTCTAAGATAAAAAAAAGAAGAAACATGGTTACACTTCTTTATAAACTTCCATTTAATTACAATGGTACCACACAATTTTCCGTAAAACTGAGTTATTTATGGGTAACTCGTAAATATAATTTTTGAAAGATATGACTTTCTTATGCAAATATTTCCCATAAACAAGTATTATAATTCATGTTTTTACGATCTCATAGTTCGTTAATTTTACCTTATTGTTTTTAAATTATTTTTAAGAACATCCTCTATCTTGAAATGATTTTTTAATTGTATAGACTGTACTATTGGTATAGCACTCATACAACGTCATAAATAAATACTACCACTAGCAATTAAAAATTTGCGAAAAAATAAAAATCAACACAGTGAAAATTTGCAATTCTAATTATGATACGTCTGGTATATACCTGGAATTTTTCTCTTCGCAATTAAAATATCTCAATGACTTAACTGTGAAATCCGTAGGCGATTTTTTGACTTGAAGGAGAAAAAAAACTAGATTGATTCAAGTAGGTTTGAACCAAGTATGGTAGGTTGTTGCAAGTGCACTCAAGTGCCAACAGCAGCAACATTTGCGAAAAGCCGGTTGCGAAAAAGCTAAGAATGGTCCAGTGACATTCTAGTCGTCTGATCCTATAACGGTGCTTATCTACTTAGCCATAAATGATACAATTTTCCAGTTCTCTGCTCCTATACAGAGCTCATCTTGAACCGAAGTTGAACAGGAAATCCAGATCAGAGGGGGCAGTTATAGTGTTGGCTAAGAGGGGTTCTCCAAAGAAGTTCTTGGCTTAAAAACATGTTTTTAAACAAGCCATATTAAGCATTTAAGACCAATTTGTTTAAGGAAGACAGGTGCATTATACAGTCTGTTCGAGGTATTCAATAGTTTATATTAAAGGAAAGCAAAACAAATGTTTCCAAAAGGTGTGCACTTTCAGGCACATGTGGCTTTTTAATGTGAATGAAATGTAATCAAAGGAAATTTGTAAGACAATTTGTAATAATTTTAAACGAGGGATATAAAATCGAAATGTTGCCAAAACTCAATTGATGAATAGATCAAAGAATACAAACTATAAATAGCTTTCCGGATAGGTAGAGTGACCCCTTGTCTTGACGCCACTGACCCGCCTTATTGTCTATATGTAGTACCTTACAAACAAGTGTTGTTATTGTGTATTTAGATGCAGCTTACTGGATTTTCATGGTCATATACAATGTAGATACATACATAAACTTGCCAAGTGTAAAGTTATAGACACTGAAATGCGTCAATTACTTATGTGCATTAAACAATGGAAAACATCTCGGAGCAGCTACTAGCATGTTTGGGGAGGAGGAGGCTATAACAGAAACCTTGACCAACTCAGTTGGCTGCCCGCTCACCATTTGGCTTATGAAATCATCGGGTTTCAAAAGATAGCCGCAAAAGGCCCTGCAAACAGCAGCTAAGTAGTGTATAATAAAGCCGCATCTAGCCAACTGGAAAATCTGAAAGCCGAAATGTAACCAGACTTAAAACAAATGCTACTTCAGATGATTTTATTGTTAAATGAAAAAAAAACACGCTAAATATATGTATTGTCGGGTTGCTAACTTTCAAATATGAAATAATTTGTGATTAATTTTGACATCATGTTGGCAAAAGAATTGGGTAACACCTTATTATGGAGAAACATCAGTTAGTGGTAGACCAATTAGTGGTAATTGGGGCTTTTTGTTTACATTACAAGATTGTACTTTAATGCCTATAGTTATAGGGTTTAGATATTGTGAAAAAAGGGAGGAAAATGCTTCCGAAATCACTTGAAGGTACTTTTTATAATCCGTTTGATTGAAGATAATTTCTTAGTAATTCTTAAGCTTTATGAATGGGAATTAAATTTTTTAAAAGCCAGTTTCAAGGTATTATTGGAAACTAAAATGGGTTCTCAAGAAAAAATATTATTTTCTAGTGCTTATTTTTCTCATAAAATAATCAGAAAAAAGAACGTCCGAAATCAAATAAATATATATTCAGTTTTTGAAACAAGATATCATTGTTTTGGCGGAAAACTACAAACTACAAGCTAATGCTGCTAATAAAATCTGAAATCAGACATAGTTTGTTTTTGAAAAAATAACTAAATACTTATGCCTATAGAAGCTATAAAATCCACAACACAAAAAAACCCAAAGAAACTGCTCAAAACTAAAATAAACTTGAATTATAAAGAAATAAATTTCTCTTGATATAAGATAACGCCTGTTTCCTCAGTGTACGTATTGTAGTTTTATTCATTTGAGAGCAAATAAGTTTTAACCTTCGTTTGAACACAAACAGTGGGTTTCTCTACGAGCACTAGGTAAACAGGTAGGCAGCTACTCACCTTTTTATTAATCGGCACCTCAGCACCTGGCAAGATCTGGATAGAGGAGAGCGGTGGGGCCGGATTCCGCAGCCCCACCACGTTGCTCAGATTGATATTGATGGCGGACGACAGGTGGTTCAGCTCCTGGGGCAGGCAGTTAAGTGGCTGGACCAGGGGCTGGACACAGGAGGCGGGTGCTGCTCGCTGGGTCATCTGTACGGGCATCTGGACGGGCACCGAAGTGGGCGTCTGCTGGCCCAGGCCCGGTGCTCCTCCAGCGGCAGCAGCGGCGGCTAAGAGTGACTGCTGGGCGGCCGTCGGCAGGGGAACTCCTCCAAAGGCTGCATGACCAGCATGCTGGGCATTGGGCGAATAGTAGGCGCCCATCGGCAGGGAGGAAAACATGGCGGAGTGCATTAGATGCGACTGCTGGGTAGGATTCAGCTGTCCAGCATACCCTTGGGCCTGTCCGGCGTTGAGGAGTTGCGGTGCCAGGTTGTAGGGTGATCCCATCGGGAAGTGGGCTCCGGGAGCAGCACTCGGATGCAGAGCTGGCTGCTGGTAGTTTGCCGGCGGGGCGGCAGCCGTGTTCGGCGACAGCTGCTGTTGCATTTGCGGCTGGGCGGCAAATATCCCACCGCCCACCGATGCGGCGCCTAGCTTGTCCAGGAACGGGGACTGCATCGTCTGGAGAAGCTTCTGCTGGTGCTGCTGGGCTGCCAGGGTCCAGGGCAGATACCACGCACAAGATGCCGGAGAATTCTGCATTGTTCCGACGGCTACTTCTCTAGGTTTCTGTGTTTATTATATCACTTTCAGCGAAGAAACTGTAGATTGTAGATTGGATTGGATTGTTTGTTTAATTTGGGTTTTTTCTTATTTCTGTTTTATCGAAAATTACATTAATTACGTTTGGGTAATACAACAGCTGCACAGATTTAAACAATTAAAATCACACACAGAGTTATTTAGAGTTTTAAGACCATTTGTTTATATCGATTGCGCAGTAAATTGTAGAGTCCATAAGCTTTTTTTTCTCGATTTTTTAAGTAAATTACAATTCTATGAAATAAATGAGTGTAAATGGTTATGGAGGCTTTCTTCGACTGTTTTATTTGAAAATAAAAACCGATTTAAAGGCTCTATATTGTAAATTAAAAATATAAACAAATTGCTAAACAAAATGTTTATTTATTTTTTAGTGTTTATGGACACCTATACGGCTTTATGTACAAAGACCGTGGTATATAAATGTTCGTGCGTTAATTTGTGGTTTCTATTAGCAGAAGGCCGTTAACCAATTCCCCATCACAGTCTAAAAAAAAGTCGGAACTATATGTTTATTGGTTTTGAACTTCATAAAGCGATCATGTGCTCTGTTTTTTTTGAACAGTCCAGTTTTATGGATTTATGAAAACATAATATTCAAAGGTTTGGCAGAGAATAATCTAATAGCCATCTGGCTCATTTGTCGGCCAACCCCCAAGGGGGAGACAAAGTAATGTGCGTCTAATATATCCTCTAAAATACGTATAAACCTAAATTCGCTCATGTACAGGCGTCTTTTCAGATATTTTGCTAAATGGCATTGCGTATGCGTGCCTCATTCTATACAAAATTTATACCCACATATATAGTACGTGTAATGGAACAATACGTATACGACAGAACGCATTAAGATATCGGCTCACGATATAGTGTTTAGAGACGCAACTATCAAAAATCAGGTATACAGACTGACGGGCTAAATATTTCTCACCACCTACTGAGACAAATGGCACAAATGTGCACGTGTAAACATTTCTATTTACTCTGGGAGCTTGTGCTAAAATAAGTTTTTGTATATTACTAGGTCTTTTCGACGGCTCGTGTCCGTCAAGAAACCAGAAAGCAAAAAAACAAAAATTTTTCGAAATTTTTGAGTCCCTAATACGTAAGAATGTACATAAACACATAGATATCATAGATATAGACACACTCGTTTTTGTCATCACTCTTCTTTTGTTTTAGTTCCATTTTATCAAAATATCAACCACAATTGTATATCATTCAAGTGGCTTAGTACATTTTTCAAAAAAAAAAAAAGCGGAAAAGTCAAATTCTTGCATAACTATATTATGTAGTCTATGGGAAAGGAAGAATATCTTTTCTTTCAGAACCAAAATGAACAGATATATAGGCGACGGAACGCGTGTGTAAGGTCCCCAGATCTTAAGAGGATGACAATAGATCATGGGCTTAAAAACAAGAACAAATTTTAGTGGGAGCTGCTACCTTCTATATTTAAAAGAGACTACATATACATAATACATGCCAATGTTTTGTATTAGCCGAAGGTGCCTGGCCAAAGTAAATCCAATTTCACTGCTGGTACAAAATTTTGAAACGCCTCGACGCATTTCATGTACCGAAACAAAATATTATTAATGGACCATTTGTGCGCCAATGGGGAATATTATTAGTTCTCGTATTCTTGTGCGTATAATACGCTATCTATATAGTAACCTATGTATTGTACACATTTCCAATTGGTTCAAGTCTTTAGCCTATTATTAAATAAGATCTCAAAACTCGAAAATATGCCTCTGACAAATAATGTCATTATGGTCGTCCTCTAATATCAAATGATGTGGTTATGGGAAATTAGCGTGTTAATTATGTGAGTGTTTAGTCATCTGTCCATCTTAGACTATATAATCTTGATTCCTTTGATCATTCGCGTATCATGATATTATGTCATTCATGTTGTATTTTGGCCAAAAGAATTCCGTTTTTATGTTTTAGTTTCGATTCCATTAGATTTTATACAGGCCGGCAAATCACAGTATTTGGTCAAAAATATAGATTGTCACTTCCACTTTGAGTTTCGGGGTTCTCTTTTCTTATTTACGAAAAAGAATAAATATTTAATAATAGGTGCAGCAGCACCTACCAGTTAATGGCTTCAAGTAAGTGGCATCACACGCGAAATCGGTATGTTTTCAAATGTTTGCCGTGCACGTTTCAATACCTGTCCGACACTCACGCGGCAGCACCTGCTCTGTACGAAATCAGAAAACCGAATAAACTCGGGAAAGCACCGACCCAAGCCAACTTGTTTTTCGTCGTGGTGGGTTTTCATCGTGGTGGAGAGGAAAATTCGAACGCGGCTGGGTTTGCTGTTTTCTTAAATATAGAGACTAGTTAACTTAAGGTAAAAAATTAACATTTTAAATATAAAAGATTTTTATTTTTACAAACAGTCTTTTCTAGTTAAGATTATTATTTATTACTCATACGCACTGATGCCCTGACGTTGTTTTTTGGAAAAGGATGGAAAAGCAGTAAAAATAAAAAACTTTAGCTTATTTCAAATATATTATGGTTTAAAACATGCATTTTTAAAGTTTTTTTCATAACTTCCATTGTTCTATGCGGCGTATGAGCAATGTGTTTCCCATAACTCATACGACCTGTGGGCTTTGACTTTTATATTGCTTTTTAAAATATTTAAAATATTTGGATCACTTAATAATTTAGTTCTAATGGCTATAGTGAAATTGTATATTTGTAATTTTTATTTATTTTTCTTTAAATTTAACCGCAAGTCTACGTAATAATATTTTGAAATAAAATAGTTTGAAATGTTTGAGAACCACAAACTCACCACGGCCATGCAACTGCAACATGTTGGCTCAAACGGTTTTAATTAAGTTTAAAAAGTAAATATTTTCAAAAGATATCAAAGAACAAACTAAATATTTACAAATACTATGAGTATAAAATAAAACTATATATAAAGGGTTTTCAAGTTTAAGTACTTTAAATTATTTTCATATTTTTTGAGTTCATTTCCTTAATAATGTTTGAAAGATAGATAATATTAATGACCTTTTGTTAATGGTCAAGAATTGTAGCACCACACTTAAAGTGGTAATATCAATTTACAGACTATGGGGACTGTTTGACACACTTTCGCCTTCCAAATGGAAAATGTCCGCACGCACACCCACATTCGCTCGAATAAAGTCAGCAATTTTTCTAAGACTTGTGCCGGGCTGTGCATGCGCTTGAAGCGTTTTAATATTTTAAATCAAGCGCCCAGGCCTTGCAACCACAACCTTTTAATATCCGTTGGTCTAAATAACAGAAACAAAAACATTCATCAGATTTTGCTTATGATTTATCGGGGGGTTTGGCGGAAACAATAGATTTCTTTATTAAGATGTACGAATGCAATGAAACATTAAAGTCATTTTAAACTCTTTATTTGCAGAAAAGGTTCTATGAACAAAAAATAATTATATGAGATCAAAACTTTATAAAAACTAAAACACAAAGGTGAAAAAATCTAACTAGGACTAAGAACCATAAATATCCTTCAAAGTAACGAGATACCCTTATGAAAACCTGTGATAGTGACATTAAATTTTCGAGCCTTACCAATTAGCAGAGGTCAGAGTTGTTTGCTTTTATGGCTAAAATTGAAAACATTATGTTGATAAAATTTTGGGGCTGCGGCTCCCAGAATTGCGTGTTTGACTGCGTGACTTTTTTGGTTTTTTTTTTGCTTTTCGTAACTCACTAACTCACCCACTTTCACACGAGCCACCTACCTAGACGGTATAGTGGTCTCCTTGAAACGCGGTTGGTCACGAAAGCACACAACAAAGAAAAGGCTTGCCCGTCATTTAAGGCAACATTTAATGGCCACTGGCTATAAGGCTCATCCTGAATAAAAAGGGGGATGGTGTTGGGTGGATGGTGGACGGTGCGTGTGTATGGGAGCCGGAGTTGACGTTCGTTTGTGAAAACGAAGAAAGTGATTAAATCAGCACGATATTTTGTAGGTGTGCGCTAGCTCACCCATTAAATTTTGTTTTTGTTTTTCTAAAAAACCTGTGTGTGAGTCTGTCAGGACATGCATTTGTATTTTTGTACACCCACACCCAGCCACACACCCACACACTAACATCCAACACCTGGTCGTTGAGCTACTGTTCTAAATTGACTTTTCGCCTGGACAAAACTAAAAATGACGACATCGCGTTTTTTGTTGTTGTTGTTCGTAGAAAAGCTTTACCTCTAAACATGCCCATCTACCTTGTGTTTATAAACAACGCAGATCGTGTATATATATATGTATATGTAGGAGTATAAAGGAGGAACATATAGAAAGGTGTGCTGTGCTTTATATTACGCTCCTGCATGAATGGCCTCACATACGTTGGCAGAAGCGTGTATATAAAAACATACATAGCTATAGTTATAGGAACACGTTAATGTAATTAAGCCTCACGAATGGCCAAGGCTCGATAAAAAAGTAACCCAAGGCATATATCATCTAGAAGAGGATTAGCTAGTTACGGGTATAAATCAGTTTTTTTTCAAGATTTTATCTTATCAGGATATTTTCAATTACAAGTTCGTTTCACTGAAGTCTAATTAAAAATGGCAGTAACGCTGTAGGTATTAATTGCTCAGAAATATTTGACCTTCTTAATTGACCTTTTCGTAATTAAGGGTTTTGTGGCTGTTTTTTTTTTGTAGCATACATAAGAGGGCTAAGAGTTCGATATAAAAATATTCTGCTCTTAGACCAACATTTTATTAGCTTGAAGCTTTTTAGTCAAGGGATCAGAATAACATTTATGACTTTATTTTAGTTTATTTATAAATTTGAAAGTCTAGAACTCAAATATTAAGTCTTAAAGCTACGTAATCCTTGATCTTCAATGGTACTGAAATAAAAGGCAAATAAGAAGGGAAACCGTGAACACTGAGAAAGGAAAGTTATGGATCTGGACAACATTTCAATAAATTTTAATATGATATTCAATTTGAACTAATAGCCTATAAATATATTATGTTTCCAGCAAATTTAAAATAAATAAGTTAACCCACCCTATCTGAGCACCTCTAATGGAACTAGTTCAGTTCGAAGACCACCAGCTCGTTCGGTGGTTCGATATAACTTGTTTTGCTTTTTGGTGGTTTACTGAAGAATAAAAACAAAGCTTTTCATGCGGTTTTTACGGCAATTTAAAAGCCTCTATATCCGTTTGGCAAGTGCTTTGTATAAGTTACTAGGTTATTAAATAAGATCAGTTGAATGGAACACCTCATACATTCATAAAAGTGTCTTATTGTTTCCCGGCCAAAAGTGGGCGCACGTGTTGATTTACTTGTTGTTGTTATTTTAGCGGTGTGTGAATATTGTTAACAGGCTGCAGCTGAAGGACACTAAAAACTGCAAGGAACCGACAATAAACCATAACTGGTTGTCCAAAATGCTAAATACGACATGTGTGCGAAATGCTCAGACCCAGCATGGAGATGCCGGAGTGGACGTGGAGAACATCTTCTTGCACCGGTCCATGTTGGCCACAAATATTGGGAGCTCGACCTTGTTAACAGATGCTGCTGGACCACCCGCCTCTCCCCAATGCGTTTGGTTTCATGATTTCAAAGGGACAGAACCAACGGAGGAGGATGGTAGTCAGGAATCAGTTCAGGTAAGAAGGAATTTATTTAAATTCTATTATTTTCATGATTTATTTATTTTGTTATATTTTTAGAAGCTAAATAGATTTAAATTTAAAGTAAACATTTATTATTTAAATCTAATCTATCGTCTATTTTGTCTTTTAGGCAAATACATTCTACTATTATTAATTTATTTATCCGTTTTAGTGTCCACGGTCTGGGAAGGGCTGCTAGAGCTTTGACCGATTCACGGCTAGTAAAGGGGGATATTTATCTTGGGGGAATCGAATACCCAAAACAATTTCGCGTCGAGTCCGGAGTCCGGAGTCCGTTCGCAAATACAATGTGTGGAATCCTGTCCTTACTTATGCAGTATTATTGGTGTCAGGGGAAATTTCAATGCAGCGCTTCAATCACACACTTAAAACTTAATTAAAAATCTAATCAGGGAAACGCAAATGCAATTTGTTGCATTAATTTTAACAATTAATAAAGAATGAGTTAAGGATTAGACTACCTAGATAACTGATTTAAAAAAAAGGACATACCTTTAGGATTATTGTAAACCTTTAATATAAACATTTCTTAGCTATTTTCTTTAATATCCTTGTCAAACATGTTCGCCTTCGACAAGTTTGTTTGTTGTTTGATGTAAAAAGTGGTGAGTTTGACAAAGTTTTATGTAAATATTTTCGTAAACTTTTGGCCAGGATGAAATAAATAAATGGCAGGTTTCTAAACTGAAATAAAATGAGAAACAGAATAAAGTTTTCTACAAAAAACCTTACGTAGTCTGAGATACTTAAACTTTTTGTTGTGGTCATACACCCACACTAAAATGGGGTTATTTTCAGTTTCATTTCTCTATTTCGAATAGTTTCGAGAGTCATAAAAATGGATATAAACATGTGGCGAAGGAAGAAGAAAAAGGAAGAGGACACCTGAAGATTTAAACTTCTTTTACGAGACTTTGAGTAACAAATGCCCCAATAAACGAGACTGCTGCAGTGGCCGTGCAGAGTCAACGTTCTTCTGGCTGCATAGAAATTTAAAGCCACCCTTAGGCGTCAGTACATTCTTAAAAATTTAGGGCTCTGCTAAGATGTGCAACAAAAACCAGATTTCAGACAAAACCCTTAATGGCCCACAAAAACCGAGCATACAAGTTGCGGGCTCTTTGTTTGTTGGCTTTTACCTCACCGTACGTGACAGTGGCAAATGGGCTTAAACATCCTTGCGATTATTTAGCCCCGGTTTATGCTTGATGAAACCACTTATTTTTTCCCTCTAATTAAACAATCTATTCCAACAATAAATTTACCCTAAGTAATAAACATGCAGCGGTTGCCTAATAAATACAAACTAAGGGTTTGAGGAAATATTAGAAGGGACCAGAGGCAAGGTTGTTCAACAACAATTGTTTGTCTACGCAGGGAGTAAAGTTATGTGCGGCACCAACTGGACAGACTGGCTTCAGTTATCTTCATATATTTTACCGCGGATTTGTCATAATTAGTTCTATGTTTGCCGGTTGCCGGCTTTCCCGACGACAAGGCCTTTTTGGTAGGGCCTCTGCGGCCGTGTCCGGGGCTTCTAGTGCCCGCCATCTTAGTGGCTTCCTAACGAGCCACTTTTGTCAAGTTGGCTGGATACTGCTACCGCTACTGCTACCTGGTCGTGATGTTTCCGCAATTATTAGTGTCACTGCCTTCTGCTTTCGTATCTAAGTGTGGTCCTCATTGTTTCCGTGATGCGCCTTTTGGGCCAGTCGTTTTTATAATTCTTACAATACCATGTAAACACACATTACAAAAAAATCCTCTGCGGAATAAAGGACAATAGATAAGGTAAAGGGAAAATACTTCCAAGTTTTGGGCCAATGCAGTGGCTGTCTGTGTCTTGTCATCAAACTCGGAAAGAGTTTTGGGCTAGCTATTATATATTCATTTAAATAAGGAATTTAAATCTTCAATTTTAATCTTAAGCTTAACTTGACTCATTTCTTGTTTTTTTCCTTCCTTGATCTCATCTGTTTATGTTTGCCAGCAAAGTATCACCAATTTCCTGGCAGACTACTAACTAACTGAGCACTGCTGGTTGCAAGGAATATGTTTTAGTTTTCTAGTTTTGTTTTGGCTTCAGGGAAAAATACACAGACTGTGTGAAAATTATGCCAAGACAGCACAAAGTATAAAGGAAAATGTTTGCACACAGAGTCTGGAAACAAGGCTGTATGTATGTGCTAAAAACTGATGGGATTTTGTCTGCATGATGGCTTAAGCATTTTCTACTGCCATATATTTTAGCATTTTTATAAAATGTAGAATAGAATATTACCCATTTAGTCGATTCCTATAATCTTTAAAATTCCTTTTAAAAAATATCATCTTTTTCAGAGTTTAGAAGGGCCAGACGAAAAAGAAGAGATCACAATTTCAGAAAAACGTAAGACTGAGACCCCCGAGGAAGGTTCTAAACCCAAAAAGGTCAAGTTGGACGGCAACGATTCTAAAACAAAGCGGCCAGGTTTCAGTGACGAACGGTATGATGAGACTTCATATTATTTCGAAAATGGTATGTCCACTTAAAGATTATATAAAGAGCACCACTGTAAATATATAACTGTAATATTCAGGGCTCAGAAAGGTATATCCTTATAACTTCACCTTCACTACCTATGCCAAAGGGCGGTGGGTGGACGAAAAGATTTTGGAGGTCTTCAGCCGCGAGTTTAGAGCTGCCCCACCAGAAGAATATGAACGCAGCTTGGAAGCTGGAAAATTGACAGTCAACAACGAAAAAGTTGCCAAGGACTACAAAATCAAGCACAATGATCTGCTCGCCAATGTTGTTCATAGGTAAGTTTTGGAAACAATCATTCATGGGAATATGCACACGTTTGTATTATAGACACGAAGTCCCTGTTACTTCACAGCCAATTAAAATAGTTTACATGGATAAGGATATTGTGGTTGTAAACAAGCCTGCCTCGATACCAGTAAGTCGTTTATTCGCAAATATTTTTGACAAAACTTGTATTAATTGAGGACCTTTCAAGGTACATCCGTGTGGACGATACAGACATAATACTGTGGTTTTTATTCTCGCAAAGGAGCACAATCTAAAGAACCTGAGAACGATACATCGATTGGATCGTCTCACTTCTGGGCTACTACTTTTTGGACGTACCTCCGAAAAAGCGCGGCAACTAGAGCAACAAATTCGAAACCGAGAAGTTCAAAAAGAATACGTGTGTCGTGTGGAGGGACGATTTCCAGAGTAAGTTAAGATTTATTTTTCAAATGCCTTTACTCAGTTTTTCAATTATATTTTCAGTGGAGTTATTGAATGCTGTGAGCCAATAGAAGTAGTAAGCTACAAAATCGGAGTTTGTAGGGTCTCTCCAAAAGGCAAGGACTGCAAGACAACGTTTCAAAGAATCGGAGAAGTTGGCGACTGTAGCATTGTCCATTGCAAACCACTAACTGGACGAATGCATCAAATCAGAGTGCATTTACAATACTTAGGTAAGTACTACACCAGGAAATCTTGGAATACACAAAAAATAATGGTTTCCTTTCAGGTTATCCCATTTCTAATGACCCCCTCTACAACCATGAAGTTTTTGGTCCCCTCAAAGGTCGAGGAGGAGACATTGGAGGCATTAGCGACGAACAGTTAATAAATAATTTAATAAGCGTTCACAATGCAGAGAATTGGTTGGGCACTCAAGAAGAAAATGGACCGGTGAGGGTTGTTATACCAAAAGAAGTACAAAAATCTTCGGAAATTGAGCCAACAAACACAGTATGTATTACTATTTGTAGGCATATCACTGAGATAACCTTTATATTCCCTTTTAAAGGTTTCCACTCAGACTTGTCTTGAAGAACCTGACAGCTCTTATGATCCTAAAAAAGATACTTCAGATCCACACTGTTGCGAATGCAAAATCAACTATAGAGATCCAGAGGAAAAGGATTTGGTTATGTACTTACATGCTTGGAAATATAGGGTTTGTTGCACTACAAATATCACAAATAATGAATCAAATATTAATTATTTTTTTTTACAGGGTATTAACTGGGAATACAAAACTGAGTTGCCCGACTGGGCTTGTGAAACAAATATTAATTATAATCAGCTGTGAATAATTAAATAGGAAAAAGTTTCGAAAGGTGTCTTGATTCTGAGCCTTGTTTAGAAAATAAATTTTAAAATAAAACACTTTTTAGCAGATGGGACTTGTACTTTTTATTTAAAATGTAAACCTAAAGTAGATTTAGGACATTTCCCATAATATCATTGAATTATCTGACAAAATATCATGTGTTTTTGAAATGCTTTTCATATTTTTACTATCTATTGCCTTTGGCCAAATTCTTCCGTCGTACACTCGCTCAATTTTGGTTCTTAATCCAGCATCAGTTGACAAGTACTTGGAACATGGAGATGTGCTTTTGGAGTACTACTTTTCGCCATGTCGTTCATGTGCCAGGCCACCTTCCTCATTGGATATTCTGGGAGACAGCCTAAAATCTAGTTCTCCATTGACTCTTGCGGCAATCAATTGTGCGAAACATTCTCAATATTGCTTAAAAAAGAAAATACGTCAATACCCACATTTTTCCTATATTAAACAAAGCTCTGTACAGATGGAAAATACAAAACATACAAGAGAATTGTTGGATTTTATGGCCCAATATAACATATCGATTAAAACCTTTGAGGCAGGAAGTCCAGAATTCTCTAAGCCTTATTCTCCATTTCCGTCCGATTTCTGTCTGCCTGGGCATGTCTATCATCTCAAACCGAACAGATTCTATACATCTATTTCCAATGGAACATATTTTATTAAGTTTTTTTCGCCAAAATGCATGTCTTGCAACAGATTATTACCAGTATGGAGAGACCTGGCTGCGAATATGGTAAATGAAACGAGTCTTTGCATTGCGGAGTTCGATTGTACATCTGGAATGCTGATTTGTAAAGAACTAAATACCACTCGAGTACCGTCTTTGGTATGGTTTAAAGATGGAAAATTAGTTAAAAAATATGTTGGGACTCGTCACGGTACCCAGATTGAGTTGTTTGTTGACGGCATGATGAAGGGAAAGAACATAATATTAAAACGGTCGAGAGCGCAAAAAATGGTTGCTGGAATTGAATTAATATTATATATGTTTATTATAAGTATTTCATTATCTAGAAATGATACATTGGTATACAAATAAAAAATTTTAAGTGCACTTTTTAAATATTTGATTTTTAGCGGTTCATTGTAATCGAAATCATTTGTGTTATCGACCTATCGATTCTTGCCAGTGTTGGAGAAAATTAAACAGCTGTATTAGGTAGCGCTCAATGAACATTTTCCAAAATTATTAAGCAGATAGCGGACCTAAATAAATTACCTGGTGCCATCAAATGAAAACCACAAAGAAACTTTCAACCTAAACTATTGTTAAGTTTTATTAACCTTGCCATAATGCTACATGACTTGCTGCTCTCTTGTTTAAGCCAAGTTCCAAATGGCGATGCCCTAAAGGACTTTTCGGTAAGTTGTTTTGGAGCATCAGCAGGAATTTTAAGATTTAAAGATTTTAAATAATTTTAGGAGACTGGTGTGGTTGAGAGCTTTTTGCATCCGTGCGAAAAGGAAATCTTTTTGGACATATTAAAAATCGTCAATGTCTACAACGAGGTTGTTAGATATACGCAAGGTATTGGAACAGATGCAGACGACAAATCTTCAGAGGATACTGTGATTAATGAGGTTTCTGATGGTATGTTTGGATGTTTATTGATTCAACTCATTCATATTTTATTTCGCCTAGAACCCACGCGTGGTTTTTACCTTTTAAACTTTGGCAAGGGCATTGAGAGTGCTCTCGACCAGTACTACGAAGCTATAAAGCGCCTGGAAGCGTACTGCTTCAATACCAAGCCCGTCTCGCTCTCATATGTCCACAATGCATTGCTATCGAAGCAGCCAACGCTGCTCCTTTTGAGGAAATTCATAAGGGATGTCGAAGCTGGAAAACTTCACGGCTGTGCATTGCTTAATTACCTGTACCAGCAGTCAGATCATGGCGATTTTGAACTTGAAATAGCAGCCAGAAAGTAAATTTGAAACACGAGTAGAGGTTAAATTTGAATCGATTAATGTCAAGGGATTCTATCTCGTCCTTCAGAGTCTTAAAACCAGTGAAAATGGCATTCTTTTCAAGCATGGCGCACTGGATGCTGTTTGGGGTCATTGATGATGTCCACTCGGAATTTTTCATTAAATTCACGCCACTCGAAAACAACAGCAGTGCCTGCAACAAGTCTTCCAACAGTTCTATATTGGTAAGAATAAATAAAAAGTTTTTTTTATTATATTTACAAAAAATATGTACCATACTTGCACCCTCAGCACGCCGACAAAAATGGAGAGGACTATATTTGGCAGTATGAGGTCAATCACAATCAATTACCCGGATTTGTGTCATCTGTTGTTGCTGAAAAAATTTTGTTTGTGGGACAAACCGTGCTAGTCTTCCAAATGGAACGCAACTTTCAAAGCAAAAAAGAGACCGACCAGTTGTCAGTGTGCCTTTCTGATTTGTGCCGCGATGATATTTATGAGTTGTGGAATGGCAGGGAGGGAGAATACTTCAGGCTGATAGAGGACTTAAGCCTGGAGCCCAGAATCAATCCATTCCACATTGAAGACACTGTTAATTTGATCAAGAAATATGTCAGTCAGCGACTTTCAGAAATTGCAATAAACGAAGTCGACTTGGTGCGTCAATTGGGACTCATTAAGGACTTCTATCTGCTTGGCCGTGGAGAGTTTTATTTGGAGTTCTTAACACAGTTGAATGGTCCTTTTGATTGCAATCTTATAAAAACTAACAAGAATTATCCAAGATCTTTTGAGGTACTTATACTTTCTATTCAATTTCGTTTTAATAAAAATAACCATAATCATTTTAGATTGCAGCGACAGTAATGGGAATGGCGGATGATATAGAAAACTTCACGCTTAGTTATTTAAAAGCCAATGCCGATCCCGATGAAAGTTTTGATTTTCATGTTTTTCAATGCCTTCATTTAAAGTTCACCTTTCAGTGGCCTTTGAACCTCTTATTTTCCCCGAAGGCCATAGAAAGGTATAACACTATATTTCGATATTTGCTGATCATCCGAAATCTCCAGTTTGAAATGCAACGAGCGTGGGCTAAGCAGACATGTCTCGCAAGGCATGAGCCAGCCGATGTTCATATCAAAGCCATGAATCTCCGAAATCATTTGATGTTCTTTTTGAATAATATGCAGTACTACATTCAAGTGGATGTTCTTGAAAGTAAGTGACTCTTAAAAATGTTTAGTGTGGATACTAATAGCTTCTTTTTACAGGCCAATACGGCATACTTATGAATGTTATCGAAGGCAAAGCTGATTTTGAAGAAATTCAAAGGGCCCACACAGTATTTTTGGCGAATGTTCTGTCGCAGTGTTTCCTTATTTCCGATTCAAAGGAAGGCCACATGAACATGACCGGAACAATAAGCCAATCGCAAAATCCAATTTATGGTACCATTTTAAAATTGTTTTCCATTTGTGAGACTTTCACCACTTTAAGCCGAACATCACTAAAAGAGGTCTTTTTGGAAGATATCGACAGTCTTGAAGAACAGTAAGATATGATTTTCATTACATTTTTTTTTAACTTTATTGCACGGCACGTATATGCTATTTAAATAAGGCTTAGAGCAATAAATATATAGTGTATTATTTGAATTAACTCGAAAATATCTTTTTTACAGATTTGGTGTTCAAATTGCGAGCCTTATTCAACTTCTGGTGGACGCAAAAACAGCATCTACATTAAATCCACTGTCTCAGCTTCTTTTGCGATTGGATTTCAATCATTGGTTTAGCCAAAAACAGAAAGAAGTTGTTTCGTTGGAACTTTAAAGCTGCAACCGTTTGATATCTTCTATACGAAAGTCGCTTCTGAAAATAAAATTTTTAAGTTAATACCATCTCATTTGTAAATTAAAGTTTGATTACCTTAGAGTTAAAAATGTGCGAACTTCGTTGGGCGTTAAATGCCATGAGGACATTTCTTTGTTATTTTCGGGATTCCAATATTCAGAAAGCTCTGAAATCTTATCCAGATTCAGAAGCGTGGCGATTTGAGAAATCCTCGTCATCTTGTCGCGGACCGACCATGATGTGGCTCCGGTTAGGTAGCTACCCAAAGCCCGGACTTCCTGATCAAGAACCAGACCGCCAAGCTAATCGTAATATTAAAGTTATTAAAATAAATCCATCGAATTTGCTTTAAGAACTTACTCTGTTGAAGGTTATTTTTTTAATAGCTCTTTCCAATTGGATTGTTACTTCGGTAGCGAGAATACTGACAAGTGCATCATAGTTCCTTGGACTCAAGGCGCTTTTAAAGGAATTCAGGAGACCATCCAACTGCACAATAAAGAACTGAACGAAAGTTTCTCCAGCCTCATAGGCAGCAAGTTCTTCCTGTAACAATTATAAGTACTTGTACTTGTTTCTAACCATTTCATGGAATAGTTCTTACCTCATTTAAGTTGTGACTATAATTTAAAAACTGATTTATCCAAGGATTGAGGCGTGGCTTAACAACACTTGACCTTAGTTGCTGCATTCCGAAATCGACAGTAGCTTTCAATGCATCACGAACCGCTTTGAGTTCGGTAAGACAGCTGTCCAGTAGTTGTCGCTCCACCGGAGAAGTTTGAGGAAATGTACCAGCAATTTCTTGTTCCATTGTCTGCCAGAGGGTTTCGATATATTCGGTCGATATGTCGGCATTGTTTAACTGGACCAAAAAATTGGCACGACTGCGATCTGCATCACTGGAATGTAGTTTTCCCTGTTGTAGTGTGGTTTGAATGGCATTGTATGCTTGCGCCAAGTCGATGTAACCCGATGGGTATCCACTTTTCAAGGGAGCCTTAAGGGCCGCCACAAAGTCTCCATCTAGACAAGCGGCAACGTTATTGATCACAGCACATGTTCCATTAATCGACTGCGTTGTCAACGACCTCCGAATCGATTTGCGAAGAATAAAGAAGACGTCATCTACCATAGACGAACATTGCTGTCCGCTTTCGTAGGTATCCAGCCCGATGGCTTTAATAACGCTTTCCTCCATGAAATATCTAGGATTAAAATTATTAAACAGGACTCGAATGTGTCATGCACTGTATATATTAGTTACTTACCTTTCAAAAAGCAAATAAGTGCTTAGAATCTCCTGCATTTGTCGGCGTAAATCTGAGGTTTTCATAATCTTCTCATAGCGCTCCATCAATTCAGACTGTTCCTTTTCTGGAGCACAAGTCTCCACGTGAACTTGCAAGCGGCGACGCATAAATCTGAAATACAGCTCAACCCGGGCGTGCATAACTGTTATTTCGGCAATAATTGCATCAATTTCCTTGGGATTCAGCTTGTCCACAGATCCGCCAGATGGTTTACGATAGTGACCCAGAGCCTGAATACTATTGCTGCCCACTCCTCCACTGGCAGTGGATCGCTGTGTGGATTCATTAACCTGCTTGCTTCGATACTGTATTTGTCGGTTCTTATTAAACTCCATGAGTAAGTTCTTCACTTCGGCATCGCATTCGTGTTGCAGAATAGCAACCATGTCAACCAAGGATGAGGGTCTGTGATAGTTATTTGAAGGATTATTTATTCATATTTTAATGACTAAGCTTATACTTACGATTGACTGCCGTAGACGGCTTCAATTATTGGCTGGTTAACCTCTACAACTCGCGCAAAGTTCTCCAATATAGCTGTAAGTCGATCCGCGTACGCCAGTTGAAGACGAGACTCCGCTTTGGCAATATCTTGGGCATTTCGCAGCTCCTTCTGCGCCTTGGCCGACAGTTTCTGACAAATGTAAGCGGAGAACTTTTCGATGCCTGTTTTATGGCAACCAACTAGCGGGAATATCTTGAAGAACCTCTCCACAGAGGCCAAGTCATCGCTCTTGACAGCCTCGTCAAACCTCTTAGCAATGAGAACGCGTGTCTTCTCTGTGGCATCCTCCAGAGTCTTGACGGCATCACTTACGGATGTAATAGAACCCTGTACATCGTCGGCAGTACGCCGGAGAAGCTGCTGATCCATGGCCAGGAAACGGGCAATGTGCGTGGCACTCTTTTCGTAATCCTCTTCTCCGATGGCCTTCACCACGCCCTGGCTGCAGAGGTGTAGATCGATGAGGTCATGAACCCGTTGCTGGCATTCAGAAGCACGGCATCTGGCCAAATCCAAACGGCGAACCTTGGCGCTCACAGATTCCGCCAGTTGGGCGGTGTTTACAATTTGCTCGTTGAGTTTGTTGGAGTCGGTGTCCACGGTATGTAGCAGGTTCAGGGATCTGCCGATGCCACTCATTTTGGCTTCTATCTGGCACTGTTTTGCCAGCAAACCCTCTAGCTTCTCATTGATCCTCGCCTACAACGTATTAAATCTTTTTTAAAATAATGTTTTTGTTGATGCAGCACCCTACTACCTCTTCCTCGGCAATCTTCTCCAGGGCCTCATCCACCTGTTTATTGGAGCTGACATCCAAGGAGCTTAGTTTGTCCATAACACTCATTCTAAAACCATTGATCAGGAGATCAAACACCTGTTTAAAGTCTTATTCTATTAACAAACAGATCTACGTGGGCAAACTATTGTTTTTGCAGGTAATAGGGATGAGACACTAATAATATATCGGGATTTAATATATCGGAAATCGTCATCGAAAATAGATAAGACACGGCGGGCTTTGAAAATTGGTATATATTTTTAAACATCTGGGGGTTTTGAAAAAAGGTTACTAAATTAAATTATAAACTAGGTTAAATTAAAAAAAAAACAATAACTCTTTTGAAGAGAATTGGGAAAAGTCAACAAAAGCTTCTTTTCAACTTTGAACCGCCAGCCAATGTGACCGGATACTCTTTGAATAATGGTCATAAAAGGTCGACAGCTGATTTAAATTCAAAGCCCAACAAAAGTATTGATTAGCAATAACCGTAGATTTAGCTTAGTTCCCTAGATAAGAATAGGCGTAGTCATGGATTTCACGGGCTTCGAAGTGCGTAAGGTGAGTGGGAAACAGGATACGTTTCTTGTATTTAAGATTCATCAAATGCCTTAACAGTGCCCGCCGACTGTCACGTACATTCCCAACTTCATCACTTCTGAGGAGGAGCAGCGCATCCTTAGCCAAATTGAGAGGACACCAAAGCCACGCTGGACACAGCTACTCAATCGCCGGCTAGTTAACTATGGTGGAGTTCCTCATCCCAACGGAATGATTGCCGAGGAGATCCCCGAATGGCTGCAGAGCTATGTGGATAAAGTTAACAACCTCGGCATATTCGAGTCCCAGAAAGCCAATCATGTGCTGGTGAACGAGTATCTGCCTGGCCAGGGAATTCTTCCTCACACCGATGGTCCTCTTTTTTACCCCATCATCTCCACGATTTCCTGCGGATCCCACACCGTGCTGGAGTTTGCCAAGAGAGAAGGTGCTGGTGATGATTCCGAAACTAAAGATTCCGACACTGCTTCTCCTGCTCGTGAGGTGATCTTTAAACTGCTGCTGGAACCCCGCAGCTTACTTATCCTAAAAGATTCGCTGTACAGCGAATACTTACATTCGATTGCCGAGATCAACGAGGATGTGCTCTGCGATCGTATTGCAAACTATGACTTATGCGAGAACACCTACAAGATCGGGGATCACCTGCCCCGCCGCTCGCCACGCATTTCGCTGACCATTCGCAACGTTCCCAAGACCAGCAAGATGAAGCTTAAGTTTTGTTAGGTCCATTCCGCACTTAGTTGTTGATTACTAAATGTTGCAATGTTAATGTTAACCTCACGTTAACCGAACCCACTGAAGTCAGCCCACGAGCTATACGGGATGGGAGAAGCCCGGTTAAATAGAGTGACTAAGATAATCTGCAAACTGAATCTTCCTGTAGTCGTTTAAGCACCCACACTAAAGCACACACACTCGCAAGCAGTGATGGGTAGCACCTAGATAGATTCATTTGGGTTTTCATTAGTTTTGATTCAAAAATGGTTCTGATTGTTCACATTTTTACAATATTGAAGAATTTATAAATCAAGTTATTTAGAATTATTATTTAATTTTGTAAGATTACTCTGCATGTGTAGAGTTTATTCTTTTAACATGAACTTGCTTAAAAAAAAAAAATTTGCTTTTAAAAAGTTACAAGAAAAGCCCTGTCCCATCACTGCTTCACAAGCAATTAACGTTGGCCCACACAAAAGTGCTTTATTTTGACCGTTTACATTATGTGTACATATATAAATGTTTTGTATTACGTATTATTACGGAGCAATAAGTTGGGCCGATGGGCGGACAGGCCTGGAAAGGAAGCCTCTCCGCCTGTGGCATTTAGATTTAGTTACGCGAGCAATTGTTGAGAGCAATCCACGGTCTAGATTTGTGAAATATGTAGCTATATATCTATATATATATATATGAATGGAGCACGCCGCACACTCTGAACTGTATTCGTATGCTCCAAGCGCCAGTGTATCCAGTGTCCAAGTGTATTTTTGTAACCGTTTTTTCCACCGCGCACCGTAAAATATTTGAACTGGAACTGCTAGCTCCAGTCAGAAAAGTGTTACAAATAAACGTTACTGTGTCCACCCACTGATCACCTCACTGATTCACATTACTTAGGCCTCCGCTTCCTGCCACTCTAGACGGAACTCTCGCTCGAAGACCAAACGATCATAGAGTCGCACCTCGCTGATCCGAGCCGAGATGTCCAGCCGCAGCTCACTGACCGCCAGATGGAAGTTCTGACGCACGGTCCTTTGCTTGTCCGGAGTCAGCTGGTTGAGGGGCTTCCGGAATATACTAATGATGCGCTGCAGATGATACTCCACACTGGCACAGCGCCCGATGCACACCCACAGGTTCTCCGGGTCGTGGATGTTGCCGGGGAAGCGGGTGCGCTGATCAAATGGTGCCTTTCCGGAGAGCAACGCCCTTACCTCAGCTACGATCTCCTGGTGTGTCTTTAGATCTCGAGTACTCAACGTGGTGAACTCGTACTTGTCGCAGAAGTACATCAGCTCTGAAATGGCCACCCAGGGCTGGGAGCAGAGGGTCGAATGCTGGCTGGACCAGTTGGAGTAGCCAGCTGTGCTAGGGGATTTGGTGGCAGACGCTGTCGCTGTGGTGGATGGGGACCCAGTTCTGGGAGTGGGAGAGGTCTTTGTCGGACTGGCTGTCCTGACCTTTCCTGCCTCCAGTCTCCTCTCCGTACGCTGTAGTTGTTCCATTTCCCGTTCGTGCTCCTTAGCCCTCAGATAGGCCTCTTTCTTTTGCTGGAGCTCCTGCAGCTTGGTCAGCTTTGGAGGCGAACTAGATTTTGTGAAGACTGGCAGTGGAGCAGCTGGGGGAGGCGGTAGTATATCGGCACCGGGAGCCGGCACATTCGGAATAGTGCTAGCCCCATTCGTGTCAGAGGACGCACTGCGTCCGTATTTGGCCCGGTAGCGCTCCAGCGTGTCCAGCGAGAAGCTGAGCTCCTTCTTGATCGCCTTCTGCATGGTTTTTTAGATTTATGTAATCACCTTGGGCGCGTTCAATGCACGCGTTCCCCTTAAGAATTTACAACCGAATGCGAGCAAGCATTCCGCACTCATCCGCGAACCCTCTTTATTTTTATCTTTTATCAATCGGTGGCGAGCCATGTGCATTTTATTTCGGTCCGTGCCAATACATTTTGATTCGCTCGAGAACGGGAGCGACAATTACGTCGAAAGTTTTAAAAAAAACCAAGATTATTGAATATAAATTTCGATCAAGAGGTCCAAAACAAAAAAAACTACGAATTTTCATTGCACGCCGAGGTCTTCTTTAAAACTTATAGCTGGCTCGCCTGGTCTCCGTCCTCCATTGGGTCCAACTTCTTGGAAAAGGCATCTGTATGTTTTGATAGCTTCCTCATCTTCTTCACCTTCTTCTGTAGCTTTTTGAAAGTCTTGCTTGGAGAATATCGAGAGTATTTGAAGCGATTCCTTCGGCGCCTTCCCCTTCGGAGGATCTTCTTTTTATTGATGGAACGAGACTTCTTACTGGCGGATGGCGCCCGGATGTCATTGATATCCATCAGGGACATGTTTATTAAGAGAGCCCTCCACTTCCAGTCATATCCGTTTAGCTTGAACAAAGTGGACGGATCAGCAGGATCCATGTTGTTCAAACTGAGGTTCAACGAATCCGGCATGGTCTTGGTATATTTTTTTGGAAAATGATAACGAAGGTTTATTAAATTACAGAAGCCGTATTTTAGATTATCTGACTTATTATTCCGAAAAATTATTCTAAATTGTATATCCTGTTCAGAGCACAGTATCTAACAGAATGAGTTTGTTTCAACGCCACGTTTGACATAACAAAAGTTTAAAAACACCCAGACTACTTTGTTTTGAAAATGGAAAAATCCAAGTTATAGATTTTATTGCATATATTTTGTAGAAATAATATTAATTGCAAATGGCACACGTATGTTTGTGGTTTCTTCGATTTTTAAGTACAAACTTGTTTCGTCGATTAAACAATTGCTACAAAATGTTTGTCGTCGTGTGCTGTGAATCATATTATAGTCGAACCAAATGCACAAAGTACATATAATACTTTTTGTTGCGTTCTTTGCCGCCTGCCAGGTCAACCGGCGGAGGTCGTTCTTTTCACATGGATGGTAATAAATATCGCCTTAATGCATAATGCATACATATTATAGAAAAATGTACAAAATTACAATCACTTTTTCTCCCTAAGACACATACACACACACAGAACATATAAAACTAACTACTATTACTAATAGAAAAATGGGATATTAGCAAAAGGCACGGTATACACAAAGTTGGATCAAAGGACGTACATAATAAAAAATTCTGCCAAGGCCGATCATGATCATGACGTGGCATCTTAAGAATAGGTCGCATAATTTACAGTACAATCGGGAATGCAATCCCTATCTCAAATGCAATACGAAGCCGGCACCTCGAAGATGATGCTGCCGTCCTTGTGGCGGAAACTGGGAATCTCCACATTCGACGCTGCCTCCACGATAATGGTCTTTGGCTTGTCGTCCAGCCGGCAGGCGATAGAGCTGCTGACATTCACTCGCAGTTCGGTGTTGGTTAGGCTGGAAGCATACGATAGTTAGTGACTAATCTTGGAAATATAATGGGAGATGCTTACTCATGATACTTCTTGCAGACGATGCCCACAAGTTCTCCAATGCGGTCCTCCTTCAGGGGCGTGTGCTCGCCCGTGAGGGCAAACACCAAGTCCTTGTTTTTCGGCGAATGGAAGACAATCAGTTGATCCCGTCCAGGAGTAATACTTATCGCAGTCAACTGAGAGGGAAAGGTAGAGGCATTAGTAAAAATATTATATCTTCTTTAAGGACCTACCTCTCGGATTGCAATAGTACGATCCATGTTTTTGAACTTCTTCTTTATGCCTTCAAGCTTGTATATGGTGGAGTCCGTGACGATGAAGGCACGATCAGCCTGCTTGTTATAGTGGTTGAATTTTTTCACGAATCCGGAGAAGAGGACCTGGCGGAAGGACTCGGCATTGGGGTTTCCGGCCGCTTGGTTCTTCATGTTGCGCACATTGGCGGTGTAGGCATCGTAGCCGCTGTTGTCATGCGAGTTGGCCAGGTAGTCGCCCAGCCAGCGCCTCTGCTGGCCCCAATGCGGGCGACGTCCAGCCAGGGCGGTGGCGGCAACGATCTGGAGTCTTAGTTGGGGCCACTCGCTGCGCGGATACTTCTTCAGGATCATGTAGGCTCGCCAGAAGTCGAACATGCGATGCAACTTTGCCTCGGCCTTCCTGCCAGCCAGTGGAGGCTGCGGCCACTGGATGCTCTTGCCGTAGTCGCGCATCTGCTTGGCGTTGCGGAAGCGGTTGGCCAGCTCCTGGACGTAGCTGCGTAGCTTGTAGGTCTTGTAGGCCCGCATAATGGTCATGGCCGCCTTCATCTTCTTGTAGTTCTTGCGAGCGATCCAGCCCCTTACCCGTTTCTGCAGCAGGGTGACGATCTGTGGGATCATGTCATTGCGCTGCTGCTCCAAGGCGAACAGAGTGCGTGGGGAGCGGATGAAGATCTTGGTGTGTCCATACTTGACGTCCTGCGCAAATTTCTTCTCCTCGATCAGCACCCGGACACCGTCGCGATCGCTGCCGGCCCGGAAGTTGGGCCACGTGTACTGCGAGATCATTTTGTAGCGCAGCAGGAATTTGTCGTAGCGCTGGCGATGCACGAATCCCGCGCGACGCACTCGCACATTCTCCAGAAGACCCAAGTAGCGGACCTGGTGCTCCACACGCTCCTCGTCGAACACCGTCGAGCTCTTGATGTCGTTGGGCTTAATGCACCGCACATAGAAGGGCTCCTTCTTCAGCAGCGTCACAACCAGATCGGCCATGGACCGCTGGAACAAGGTACCGGCGGTCAGTGGCCTCTTTGTGGTCTTCTTGATGTCCTGGGCTCCCTCGGGCCACATTTCACTCAGGTTGGCGTCCTTGGAGTTGTGTAGCAGGCGCTTGAAGTCCTGGTACAGCGTATCCTTGTTCTTTTCAATGAAACCGTTGATGTTGTAGATGACATCGCCGGCGTAGTGAGTGATGCGGAAGTCCTCGCGATGCTTCAGCTCCTTGTCGGTGGGCTTCAACTGGCGACTGGTGTAGTGGGGATGCTTGCTCAGGTTCTTGTCCATGGCGCCCAGGAGGGTGTCATCGGTGACCTTGCCCACACTCAGGCAGGCCTCATCCATAATGGCGATGATGCCCTTGTGGGGTTGCTCCACCAGATCGCAAATAATCTTAAATGGAAGTTTAATTTAATATTTTTGAATAAAATTATGATATATTCTATGATTAAAACCTACCTTGTTGTTGAAGTAGTCGATGTTGGTCCACTCAATGCCTTCACGTTGGTACTCCTCCTGCTCCTGCTTCAGCACCAGTTCTATAAGAAATTTACAATTTTAATTACTTATAATTTATAATTTAAATAAAACTTACCAATAAACAATTGCTGCAATTTCTCATTGCAGTAGTTAATGCAAAACTGCTCAAAGCTGTTGGAGTCAAAGATCTCGAAACCGTAGATGTCCAGGACTCCGATGACAGAGTTGAACCTGGCCTGGGTCTTGCTGCCTCGGAAGAGGATGGCCCGATTGATGCGGGAAATAATCCAGGTGAACAGGCGGTCATAGATGGCCTTGGCCAGGGCATCCTTGCCGTACTCCGCCTGGGTGGCATTGTGATCCTTTTGCATGACGTTTCCTCCAGCGGCAATGACGCGTTTCGTCAAGGCGGTGGAAAGATCGGATTCTGTGACTTGGAGCAACCTGGCAGTGGACTGCAAGTGCTGCTTGTTGCTGGTCACCAGCTCATCCTCAATGGCTATAAAGAGAGAGAGTATTAATATGTAAATTTTAATGTTAATTACCAACAAACTTACTTTGAAACTCTACATTTCCCAGATGCAGAATGGCCGCCACTGTTCGCCAAATGGTTTGCACCTCGTCCGTGGAGCATCCCAGGGCCGTGAAGGCGGTGCAGGGGGCCCTCTAGTCGGACTTCCCCGTCAGGATGTCCATGCTGCCCTGGTTAAGGTAATGGTACTTGCCGGTCTCCTTCTGCAACTCATATTGTCGCAGTTCGTTGTCGCTGGCTCCACGCAGTAGCTAAAAATGGATCGAAGGGTTGGGGGTTTTAATTAAGATATTCCAACTATTTCAAAATTAATTCAGTTTTCTCTCGTTCTGTACTTCATGACCATATCAATGTGACAGGAATTTAGCACAGCAGACAATTAGCAGACTTATTAAAGTGTAATTGAACTTCCGGTTTCAATTATTCATTTGGAACTTGGAAATAGAATCTATGAATCTACAAACAGACACCATATTACAAGTCAAATATTGCACACAAGATGTCATAACTTGATGGACTTATCTGTTTGTTTATTTTAAGTTTCAGCACACTTACTGATACATATCTTTTCAGAAAGAAAAATAAACCCGGCAATCAATAAAAATCTACATAGTATGCTTATCAGCAGAACAGGTACTTTCGAGTATGAGTAAGATTGAGTGTTGTTTATTCCTGGAAAACTCTTTCAATACCCCTGGAGTAAGTACCCTAAGAAGTCATAAATTATAACTCGCCTAAAAGGAGAATTTATGAGAAATACAGACGAGGTGGTAGGCTGTTCTAAACTCAAACATTCCACAATATGGCACAATATTTATTTTGAGTCAATTTAAAAATAAACAATATACACGTTTCAGGAAAACCCCTAAGCAGAGTTATAAATATATAAGGCTGGCAAATATTTGATCTCAACGCGACTTGATTAAGTGCTTTTAGATCATATAGGTGTTAAATGAAATCGAAATTAAATATAATACTTTAGGTTAGCCGAAAGAGTGATCAATTAACACCCCAACACTCTATAGAATTGCGAACAAAAGGTGAATCTATGCGATGAATAATGAATAAGCCAGCCCACAATGACGCGATCTGTTTTTCTGGTTGAATGGATGAGTCTTGGATACGCCTATATTATCATTTAGTATCGTGATATCATCCATTTAAACTGGAAGAAATAAATTAGTTTTGAAGATTCAAAGTCGAGTAATTCAATTAATTGTAGAATTGTTTTAATTGAATAAATGACTGGCTTTTGTCTATTTCTTTGTTATTTTGTATTACAAATATTTCTTTTTAAGAAAGATACTTTAGAATCCTAGAATGTATTTTTTCCAAACTCATAAAACTGTCTCAAATATCTAAACTATTTACAAAATGTTTACCCAGTAGTGGAGAAACCACACCCACTAAGAGCAACGACAATAAATGTCTAAAGCCCCCTTCCCCAAAAATAAAAGCAACAACCTGACACCCTCTAGTAATTGACGCCCCACTGGCCGCTCCCATCCCACCCACTTTTGGCCACCTTTCGTCACTTGGCACGCGTCACGCTGACTCACTTGGGTAAATATTCGTGCACCGTAACATACATGATTGTATAAGGCCTTCTTTGGCCACACACGAATAGTTTTATTTGCTCACCCATCACCCCCATCAGACTCACCTGATAGAAACTGTGGAAATTCCGTTCGCCAGCCTGCTGCTGCACCACTCGCGACTTCTCCAGGAGGTAGTTCGTAATGATGCCACCCACCGGGTCAGCCTTGTAGTCGAACTCGATGTCCATGTACTTGCCGAATCGACTGGAGTTGTCGTTGCGATTTGTTTTGGCATTTCCGAATGTCTCCAGGATTGCATTGCTCTGGATGAGAACGTTCTTGACTCTGAAAGATTACAGTAATATAAAGATAATTTACATTTAATATTAATGGATATTCCCCTCCCCAACAGACCATAAACAACACATAAAAACTTAATCGACATAATCAAAAAAAAAGCATTTAAGCTTTATAAATTCATCCCTAAATGCCTTGGCTGTGAAAAGTAATTTAGAAAATGGCTTCAGCCCTAATCCCTTCCAAACTATACTAAATGTCATTTTAAATTTTATTTGAGGCACTAAAAATTGGCAATTTAGTTCGCTATTGTTTGGGGCTTGGTTGTGCCGGAGCACCATTTTATGGAGCACCTTAAACTACACCCAAGTGATAAAAGTCTATTCCGCAAAGTGGTTGTCGGGGGGTTGGCAATTAGTGGGACTATTAATTCGGTAACTTAAGCCATTCTCTGGCAATGATGTCATTGGGGGGTCAGAGGTCTTGTGACGACCATGTGAGCGATTATTCCGCATCGGGGGAATACATTGGCGGCCTTCGTTTTGCCTAATTAGAAGGCACCTTGCAGCCAGACTCCCTCAATGTAAATTCCGTTTTTGCATTTGCATGCCAAACAATGGCGAATTCAAGTGACTTTTCTCCGGACTATTTTCCCTGCGGGTACTCGCCTATAGATTGAGTTTCGGTTCCCAGTGCCTGGTTCACATAATTGTCATAACGCCTGAAAGCCTTCCAGCAACCTTTTCATGCCAAATTGATAAACCTATTTATTATGCAATCAGGTGGATTGCTGATCCAGTTAGCTAGAGTGTTTTGGTTACATTGTCTGGCTTTCAGTAAGACAAGCGTTTTAATCTAATTTTGCATGTTAAAGGGCCATTAGACGAAGCTACATTTAAATTATTCCAACTGGCTTTTTCAACAATTAAAGTTTATACATACATTTTTTTTTTTTTTTTTTTTCGCGGTCTATATATATGTCTACATATATGTTTAATGTAAAGGCAACACAATTGAAAAAGTTGTCATACAAACTATTCATTCTTAAAGGAAAATACCTTTTATTCTATCTTTAATACTATATAAAATATTCGTATATATCATATCTATATCTTTACCTTAAACGATAGAGGTAGATCGACTTTGAATAAATATTCAACAAAATCTAGCCACTAGCAACTATATAGCAATTTTCTAGGGAGTCCCCTTCAAAATATTGAAAATCCATGAAAGTGGCAATATAAGCCACAGAGAAGCCTAAATCTTTGGCAATTTTAATCCGATTCCTAAGCGGGGTACCTTAAACGATTTGTAAATCGATTCTGAATAAATCTGCATCAAAATCTGGCAACTAAATTTTTTCAGATTTTTTGTCAAATTTTCTAGGGGGTCCCCTTCAAAATATTGAAAATTTATGAAAATGGCATTATGAGCCACACTGAAGTCTATATCTTTGCCAATTTTGATCCGATTCCTAAGCGGGATACCTTAAACGATTTGTAGATCGATTCTGAATAAATCTGCGTCAAAATCTGGCAACTACATTTTTTTCAGATTTTTTGTCAAATTTTCTAGGGAGTCCCCTTCAAAATATTGAAAATCCATGAAAATGGCAATATGAGCCACAGTGAAGTCTATATCTTTGCCAATTTTGATCCGATTCCTAAGCGGGATACCTTAAACGATTTGTAGATTGATTCTTAATAAACCGGCATCAAAATCTGGCCACTACAATTTTTTCACATTTTTTGTCAAATTTTCTGGAAGTTCCTTTCAAAATATTGAAAATCCATGAAAATGGCAATATGAGCCACAGTGAAGTCTATATCTTTGCCAATTTTGATCCGATTCCTAAGCGGGATACCTTAAACGATTTGTAGATCGATTCTGAATAAATCTGCATCAAAATCTGGCAACTAAAATTTTTTCAGATTTTATGTCAAATTTTCTAGGGGGTCCCCTTCAAAATATTGAAAATCCATGAAAATGGCATTATGAGCCACACCGAAGTCTATATCTTTGCCAGTTTTTATCCGATTCCTAAGCGGGATACCTTAAACGATTTGTAGATCGATTCTGAATAAATCTGCATCAAAATCTGGCAACTAAAATTTTTTCAGATTTTTTGTCAAATTTTCTAGGGGGTCCCCTTCAAAATATTGAAAATCCATGAAAATGGCATTATGAGCCACAGTGAAGTCTATATCTTTGCCAATTTTGATCCGATTCCTAAGCGGGATACCTTAAACGATTTGTAGATCGATTCTGAATAAATCTGCATCAAAATCTGGCAACTAAAATTTCTTCAGATTTTTTGTCAAATTTTCTAGGGGGTCCCCTTCAAAATATTGAAAATCCATGAAAATGGAAATATGAGCCACAGTGAAGTCTATATCTTTGCCAATTTTGATCCGATTCCTAAGCGGGATACCTTAAACGATTTGTAGATCGATTCTTCATTACCCTTTACATTAATCAAAGAAAATTGAAGATAAAATAACATACGTTTTAAATTTTGTGATTTTGTGAATCCCCTTTCCAAAATCTAGTAACCTATGTGTATATTAATTTATGACTTTGCAGCTTACCGTTCGATTTCATTTTGACCCTGGGCATTCGTCACTGCGGCTATGTACTTCATGATGATCTTGGAAGCCTCGGTCTTGCCGGCACCCGATTCACCTGAAATCAGGATGCAGGTGTCCTGTTGGCGCTGCTTGAGTACCCTGTAGGCGGCATCGGCGATAGCAAAGACATGGGGCGCGTTCTCAAACAGCTCCCGGCCCTTGTACTTGCGGATCGTCTCCGGGCCGTAGATGTTCATCTGTCTGTACGGGTTCATGGAGACGCACACCTCACCGATGTATGTGTAGATGGATCCGACCTGAAATCTGTGGAAGAGAAATGGATGGATGATCATTAGTTGATGCAGTGTTTGGAAATGCATTTCCCCGCGGATTACGAAACAGATTTCGACGGGACCGAATCAACTAAAATAAATGCTCCCATTCCGGAGTAGAGTTTGGAGGTGTGGAAAGTGGGCTGACTGGTGGCAGGTGGAAGGTGGCATGTGGAAGATGGGGGAGGGACCGCCCGTTGTGGCGCCTGCGGTTTCAATACGAAAATTAGTTTTTCAACAACCTCACTGCAGGGCGTGCCGTTTAATTAAATTGATTGCCATCGATGATTTTTGATCGTTTTTGTTCGATTTTGATTGACTGCGATGATGTGTGTGGGTGTGGATCTGTTTTTTATGCACTTTGTAAGGCGCCAAAAGATTGGGTCAAGTGATAAGTGGGTCAAACAACAGAAACAGAGGGGATATTAGAATGAGAACTAAATGATTGGAAATAAGAAAGGAAGGCTTACTATATAGATAGTTATATAGTTATGTATAAAGTTAAGTGGTATTTTACGTTATAAGATAATATGGAATGGAATATATACTTTGAATAAGGGATAAAGTAACATATCCGATAGATACATTTATTCGATGGCTTTGAAACTGATAGATTACTTTGCTTAGAAACGGACTCAGGAGGAATTCGAAAAAAGAAAAGGGGATTATTTTAAGGAGCATTATCTAATTCTCTAAAAAAGATAGTGTTTTAAAGTTAATTATCAAATTTCTGTAGAAACCAAGTAAAGTCCTATCTTTAATCTCTAATCGGGACAGTCTTCCGACACATTTTAAAAAAGTAATTTCCAAGAGTACTTTAAAGCTTCAGGAAATTAAAAAATACTACTCTTCTCAGTCTTTATCTTTTAGAAAATTTTTTGATTCACTGGAATAGCCAATTTGTAATGAAAATGAATCAAACTTACAGATATTTCAAGTCAAGGAAGTCGCAAAGTGAATCACTGGAGTCCGACTGCATATCAAAAATTTTTCAAAAAGTAATCAAATTTTAGCTGTGATTTTTACATCATAAAAGAACAACAAAGCAAAAAATAAAACAGTTTTCCGAATTTTGCCCAATTGTAAGATTAAGATAGTATTTTCTGTGCTACTTTGTATTTAAAAATTACTTAAAATTTTAAGTCGTTTGTAGCTTCAACTGAGCTACAAAAGCATTACGTCAAGATAGATGGAAATTAGTCAGTACACCGACATGGCCCAGACTGGGCCAAAAGTAAAAGTTATACCATTACGAATAGTAAATTACCACAAAAGTCCAGTCCTATGGCTGTGCAACAAGTATTACAAAAGCCTGGAAACAGTGTTTCCCAAAAAAACATAATAATAGAAAACATAGAAACCCAAAACTGAAGCACTAAATTAACAGACAAAGAAGCAGAGAAATTGTTAAAACAAAGCCGAGTCAAGCCAGAAAACTAAGTCCAAGCCAAATAGTAAACTAAGGGGGAATGGGTGGGGGTAGGTAAACGATTAAAACAATACACTTAATACACGCATTTGTTTGTATTTATGTTTTGGCTGCTGGCTGCTGGGGCCTCGCAGAAGGCAACACATGTTTTTACTTAACTTTTCAGTGCTTATTTATAGACGGGGGGTCTGTCTGTCTGTCTGTTGGGCTGGCTTTTCTGCTTTCAGTTTCATTTTCAGTCAGTCATATAGTGCTGCTGGCCATTTCTGTTACTTTTACATCTGGGTCAGAAATGTGACAGGCGACAAACGACAAAACGCTGAACTATTGAACTCCAGACACCGTTTAGCATGCTTGTTAACTTTTGGGGGCATCGTTAATATTGAGTTGCACTCAGTAGGGAAAAGGGCAAGCAGCAAGCCTCTTAGCGAAAACACTAATGAAACTAAATCCGAAACAAACAACAAAAATTCCATTTATGTGACTTCTACGATTTCCCTCTGAGAAGAGTTCCCAAGTCTTCAGCGAGGGACCTGGGGAGACTGGGTCAGTGTGTGTCTCTTTTTGTGGGTGTGTACAAGTAGAACGCCCACGTGGCGTATGATTGACATAAAGTCAAAAATTTGTCAGTGCCCCGGCGTGACTTTCCACTTGCCTTTTGCGGAGGAGGGCTTCCCAATACTCCCATCAAGTTTTAGAAACTGCTGGACTTTTGTTTTGATTTGCAATTGTATTCAAAATCAGTTACTGTCGATTGATTTGGGAATTGAGGTCATTGATCGATTGGCTGTTAAGGTCAGAAATTAAATGAAATTTCAAAGAAACTTTATAAATTCCTTAAAATACGAATTCTTTTAAACTTACGCTTATCGTTATACATTTCTTGTGAGCTGAGCTTAATCTTTTCAAAGATTATTCCACATTAATTATGTACTACACTGCTTACTTATGATTTCTGTTCTTTGGGTCTCCCCTTTTGAAAATTCCACCATAAATTATAATTTTTGTGGCTGGCTTCGCACATTCTTTCCAGCACTTCATAAACTCAACTTGGCCATTATGACAGTTGTCGCTGACTTCGAGAGTCTTTCTTTATGCACTGGCCCCCCTAAATGACGTAATTCGAGATAAAAGTTTGCAAAAAAAATATAAATACATTTATAAGAACGCAAAACAACTAAATCGACAGTCTGGTTTCAAGTTCCTACATATATATATGTGAGATAAATTTGTGTGTTTACACATTTTGTTTCACACTCTTAGTTTTATTATTACATTTCGGTGAGTCATCTGCCTGAAACTGAGCACATGGCAATGGCATCCAATAGTATTATTATTTAATAAGACATTTATCAACAAACAAATTGTTAGCTTGAGTGTTAACAAGTTATAATGTCTGACTCACACTTGTCTATTCTAATGTGCATTTGCATCCAGCCATTAATAATTTGCGACGCCGTAAGCCACCTCCTTCCCATTAATGAATCATTCGAAATTCCTCGAATTGAACTTCAAAACAGACCAAAAAAATCAATAAGTTAACAGTGCAGTTTTCACGGCTTTCGGAAAATTGTTTGGTCTGAGCTGACGTCATAAATTGGTCAATAAAGTAGACTCTTAGTGGGTCAATGTTTTTACTTGCTTTTATTGGGGGCTTGTTTTGTCTCTTATCTAATTGAGTTTAGGGTATTTATTGGCGGGTTTAGTAACCAGCTTGATGTGATGAGAAGCGTATAAAAAGGATAGGTTTCGAAGAGGAACCTACCAGCTGGATGATATGAGAAGCGCCAAGAAAGGCTGTTTTTCCATTAAATAGATTCTTAAAATGGAAATTGTTTTTCGCAAGCATGAAAGGAAAACATTAAAGAATTATGGCCAAGTCTGGCACTAGTGTGAGAATCATGTGCGGATAGGTCAAGTCCCCATGCAAATTTTTTGAACTTCTGCCAATATTCGCATTTATGGGAACCACACCAGACCATGGCCGGAAAGGCTGTTCTATCTCAGCACCGACGTCATCTCCTTTCGAGTCTTGGCTGACCATCTGTAGATTTTTCCATACAATTACTTGTTGGGCCTGCCGTCGAATTAACTTCAATTTACAACCGGCTGAGAAAAGTCAGACGCAAATCAATTAACAGGAGCAGAACGAATGGGTCGCTGGTCTGGCCACGAAGCCGCTAAAGAATTGTGTAAACGAATTGCAGATGCCACATCTTTAAGATGCACCTCCCCGGTCCAACTACTGATCTGTTCCAGTAAAAGTTATTGCATTGCGAATGACAAACATTGCCTAGGCTCATCTGGGTAAACAAACAGGGCTGGCTAGGAGGAACAATGGCGTCGTCTAGACGGGTTCTCAGGTCACTGCCTGATGCACTACCTCCCATCCACTTGCAGTTCAATGTTTTATGATTTTCTTCCCAGAATTTGCACATTAACCGAGAGATCAGAGCATGCAAAAGGGGGGAAAAACACCACAAGAAAACCTGGAAAGGTAATCAAATCAAATCTAAGCGGTGCGGTACTGTTATGTAAATTATCTTATTTCCGTTCCGGTATCAGAGGTGCTTATCTCCGGTCAACTGACTGCTTCGATAGGGGGCTTATCAGAAGGTGGGTGAAAAAAAAGGGGTGATGTCTAGGGGTCGTTTGTTTACTCCAATTCAGATGAAAGACTCCCTTTGAACTAAAAAAACAAAGGAATGCAACGGGGGGAGTGCAACAACTCCTCCTCACCCCCCAAAAATAAACAGACAATTTCTGATTGCAATCGGAAATCAAAGACACCATCTTGAAGTTTTTCCAAAGCATTCTTAAGAAAGTGTTTATATTCGACGGCGGGCTCTTTAATAATTCTCAGCCCAACAAAGGAAACTGAATATCACACGGCTATCAAGTTTTTAAGAAGTATATAAATAAATTTCCTATATAAGGAAAGTATTCGGCATTATACAGTATATACTTCTGGTAACCTAATCCAATGGAAGGTTTCGCCACAATAATTGCGTAACCAATAGGTTCGCCGGCAAATCGCTTATCGCCTTGGCAATAAGTATAACCCATGTCCAATGGCCATGGCTATCGAGCAATACTATATATGGGGACTTTTTCATACAAAACCTCTGGCTCTTTTGACCAAGTATGCAATCTTATCGGGACCCCAGACCTCAGTACATAAATAACAAAATAAAAATTCAATGTTTTCTAGCGCCATAGACGGGTTTCCAGTTATTGGAGCTCTAAAAAAAATGGACGGAAAAAATGGGGTTTTTTTTCTTAACTGATAAATAGGCTGTATCAATGGTGATAAGACCGTATTTCTAGTGCTGATTTTGGAGAATTACTCAAGTGAGTTGACATCAAAATATTTGACAGTCATTAAATAAGTTGAGGCCCTTATAGAGCCCATAAATTCTGGTTTTATGAGTATCTCTCGAGGGTTGGGCCACTCCACTTGGGGGCGCACTTTAGCACCAAAACAATAATTTGTTCAGTGTATTTCGGTGTCATCAGTGGAATACTAAAATCTAAGCCTTGGCCGAGCCAAAAAGTAAATAAAATAAAATCAATAAAAATATAAGCAAAGTGGGGAGGCATTTAAATGAAAATGAAATGCAATTTGTAGTTAGCATTGAAAGTGGATGTCGTCACTCGAATGAATCATGTGATGTTTCATCTTATTTTATAAAAAAAAGCTAAAGCCTATAAAGATCTTAAACCCTCTGTAAAGATACTTTCCTCTTTGTCAAACACATCATTTAGTAAATCTTTATATAATAAAATTCATAGACCTAATAAATAAAATATATATGTCTACATTTCTTCTAGAAAGAAAGGAAAAGTTCAACGGCAGCTCGTGGAAAATCAACTCGAGTGTCGTAAACAATCGGGGCATCCGATATATAGGCCAAAATAAGTGCGTAAACAAAAGTCGAAAATGAAAACTACACTTATCAGCTAAATAGACACGAAATGAGCTACTGAAGTGTGTGATGCATGTGTGAGAGGTCGGAGACTTCTGACAGTGTTTGAAAGGGTCAAAGGGCAATCCATCAGTGATTTTACGATGCTCTTGGCCCGCCCGTCGAGGACACTTGACTTAATAGCTGGCATAAAAGACTCCTCTGAACTTGGATTGGGGCAAACAAAGCGATCTCCTTGTTTGGGTCTGGAGATCGAGTATTTTTTGGGGGCATCCGAAACAAGTTTTCTTTCAAACATAATTTTTTTTTCTCTTCTTCTATTTGGTGGGTGAGTCTCGGCCAAACTGACGCCATCAACCGGTTCGTGTTTTTGGCTACGCCATGGTATTTCAGCTTTATTATTGTTGACTCGAGTATCTGCAAGATACACACAGTGAGTCAGAGCAATAGACCAAAGCTATAGCCAAATCCATTTGGCAATATATCGTATAGTAAGGGTGGAAAAATTTTTAAATAAAATGCATCAGAAAATGATGTCAGTGCCACAAATCAACAAATAATATTAAACCCAAGTCGGGTACGGAATGTAGTCGCTACCCCATTCGCAATCATTCGAAAGTGAGTTTATTTCACTGAAATAAATGTATTTTTTTTCACGTTTTTTTTTTCTTGCATTTTCCAATTACGTGTTTTTGCTTTTCTTGGGCTTTTGGCGCGTTTTTGACCCTCAATTCGTTGGGGTTTTCCTCCAGAGTTGGCTGGCTTTAATCAGCTTTTCCGCGTTTCCTGATAAATATTTATTAATGCACAACAAATTGATTCGAGTTATGTTATGATTATGCCATAATGCAAGACATGAAAATCGTGTTCAATTTATGTAATTTACAACTTTTCGTTTGATTACCGATTTGTGGCCAAAGCTAACTGGGTTAACATGCATCTTTGCCCGTAATTTGTTTTTAATTATCGTTTTCTTTGGTTGAATAATAAAGCAATCAAGCAAAGGGTATGGATTTGATCCAAGTTTGTATCAGATCTTTCGAAAACCCCCTTCTGTTATGGCCAGTTGAATCAACAATTATTCGAACTGACAGCTTTTATTTCTCGACTTATCATCACCAAAATATCGTAATTGTGATGTATCGTCCCAGTGCGGTTAGCAATTAAAATGGTATATGGTGATGAATCAGTGCTGGAATCATTTCCTAAAATAAATAAATATTTTTAGAGAAAAGCCACCCTTTTTTTTTTTGCCCGGAATTTGGCCAAACTCATTATCATAAAAGTCCAAGCGAAACAACTATTTTGTAAGCCTTTGCTAATCAGTTGAATAAATATGCAGACTCGACAATAATGCGGCGAGAACTCTTCCTGATAATGATCATTTTTACATGAAAGTTAGCGAGCCATGCAAGCCACCGACCCGTGGGAGGTAGTACTGCCCACACCAAGGGAAGTGGATGCAACAAGTTGTTGACACACGTCGCCGGCAGGGAAAACGAAATGAAATGATATACGGGCGAGTGGGCCAAGTGGGTTGTGCTGGATCGCTGGATGTGCGTGGTGGGTTAAGGAACTTTACATAATGGACCCTCCTGGCGGGCACTAAAGCGACGGTAACCACCTGGAACCGCACCATGGTAGCCACACAAATATTGACAATAGAACAGGTGGTTGGTTGGGATTTAATGCTATAATTGCAAATATTTATATGGTTTTTAATGGTTTATATTTATATTTAGAAAATATTCTATAGTAGCTAGTGGAAACCCTCTTAAAAATCACATATCTCTGATTGTAAAATATAATTTCTTTGAAACCTCCCCTACTATTTCACTAATTTTCCTTTTCCCTCTCAAATTGAATTAAAAAGCCGCTAATGAATGCATTAAAAACCGAAAGTCATCGCACAACACAAAAAATAAAAGAGTTTAACACTTTAAATGAGCATGCAAATGGGTCCATTGAATGTGCTGCCAAGTAGAACGCCAGAAGTTGACGCCGGTGGGGATCGGGGTTAAGACCGAGGAGGAATAGACCTAGAAGGGGGGCTACAAAGTCGGAGATGGCGACTGCCCAGGTTTAATTGAAAGGCCGATAAACAAATCCAGTTTAATCGAGTCGGAAAAATCAAGAACCGCAACCAGTTTCTGTGTGGCGCCCCCAGGTTGTAAGCTAGCTTGAAAGAACCTTGAACTAGACCAGAAACTCATGGGGGGAAGTGGGTTTTCTGCCAAGAGGAAGGAGTGACTTGCGTCAGGAAAGAAAACAGAGGACAAGGCCACCAGTGAAATCAATAAATGCACATGGCAAAAAATGGGTTTATTTTTCTTTTCTATAAAGGGATTAATTCGTATAGTTTCTAACTAATTTAGAGACCCCTCTCTTACCTTTTTCTTAAATTATCCATGAATTTCTCCATAGAGACATGGTCCAAAAGGACAAAGTCCTGTACGCCTGCTTCTCGCTGCACTGCCATGATGTCCTTTTTGGTTTCTGTTTTGCTCGAAGGATCTTTAAGGGTCTTATTGCCGGCTGCAAGGGTGCAGAGGTGCCGAGGTAAGAGCTCAGGTGAGAACTCAGGTAACAGAAACAGTCGTCGTTGATTCAAGAATTTCGGGCAAAGGCAACACACACAGATCGACTTTTGTTTTGCTTGTTTGTTTGCCTTGCCTTTCGCGTCTTGTTTCGAATTTTAAAAAAATATATATATATATCTACATATATATATAGGTTTATATATCCATGTGTGTTTGCTGTTGGAGGGTAATTTTTATGTTTTATGAACCGAATTCGGTCACTGTCGCTGCTTCTGCTGCTGCTGATGATGATTGCGTTGAATAATTTTCGCTGTGACAACAGACACGATGACGAAAATCGGTCGAACAGCACCGATTAATTAAGAATATTTTTGGGCCGATCGAACTCTTCCAATTGGAACAAAACAAGAACGAGATCAGGAACACAAAAACGATCCAGAAACAAGAGCACACGTTCTCCACAGGAACCACTATTCTTTGCCGTCGCACTAAAAGCCACAAGTTTCGCGTCACATTTATTTTATTGGCTATTAGCTCTTCGATCTTGTTCTTTTGCCGGAATGCAGCCAATAAATATGATGGCCCAGTTGGCTAAGATTCGGAATCGGCGGTCTGGACGGTTAATCAAACGTATATGAAACAGACGTAGTACCGCGCCGGCAGCGACTTTTTGTAGGTCTGCACAACTCGACACTCAAAAAAACACTCAACGTTGGGTTCCCCACGATTCCGAATCGGACAGCTTTATAGAGTTTACATTATGCGAGAAACCAGTGCCTTTTCAAGTTTCCCGCCACCCCCCGTTGGCATCACCCTGTGGCCATTCGCTCTCCCAAAGGCACCCTGTGTTTATTCGTGTTCCATCCGAATCAGTCTTCGGGTGCGAGAGAGTCTTTTTCCATTTCTATTTCCAGCGCCCAATTCAATTCAAATTCAATTCAAATTCAATTCAAATTTTTTTCAACATTCCAATTGAACATTGATCTTCAATTCAATTCTTCTTCAATTGTCTTTTTTCTATTTCTATGAGTTGTTTTTATCTACACTGTTAAAAATTTTTAAATCAGAAATAAAGCACCTGTTGAATATCGAATTCTACAACTGGATCTCTGCTTTGGTTTTCTTATCTATACAACCTTAACGAAATGAACAAGTCCTAAAGGTATAGGAGAACTAAGAACAAAGATGAAACTAGAGTTGTTAAGCTGATAATTATGAAGTAGTTATTATTTTATGAAGAATTTTTCTATCAAATAGAGGGACAAATGATACTAAAACTAAATTAATTTATTATATATTTATTTAAAAAGATACATATCTGTTAGATACGCTTTCAAAACAGAAGAGCAGCAAGTGGTTAGAGCTGCCACCTGTTTAGTATTTTTCTCCTCGTTTAGTATTTTTTTATAAAACTATGGTCAGTCTAAAACATAACAGCTGTGCACTCGTAACAACTTAAAAAGTTAATTTAAAAGCTGCCGAAATTAACAAAAAATGAATAAAATCACTCGTGCCTTTATCAGTGTCCTCCGACAGAGCAGCTCCTCCGGTGGAAACAGCACACTTCTGGGTCGTCAGCTGTCCTACAAGAGTGATTTGTCCCTTGACAAGATATACCCTAGTGCGAGACTGCAACTCTACACGCCGCCCCCACCGGTAAGTATTTATAATTATACAAATATTCTACCCTTTCTAAATAAAAACATGATTTTCTAGCCTCCTGGCAGCAACAACAAGTTCAACGGCTTCATCCCCGTAGAGAAGCTAGAGATCACCTACAGTCGAAGCTCTGGACCGGGTGGCCAGCATGTGAACACGGTCAACACCAAAGTAGATCTGCGCTTCAAGCTGGCGGAGGCTGACTGGATTCCCGAACAAACACGCCAAAAGCTGCTTAAGACCCTCGCCAATCGGATTACCAAGGATGGCTACTTCTACATCAAGAGCGACCTGACCCGATCCCAACAAATGAACCTGGCCGATGCGTTGGAAAAGCTCCGTACCATTATACGCGCCCAAGAGGCAGCAGAAGCCAGTCCACCCAGTGAGGAGACCCTGGAAAAGCTACGTCGCCGCCAGGAGCGAGCAGCACGCGAACGACTTCAACTGAAGAGGGGCCGCGCCCAGGTGAAGTCGGATCGTCAGGGACCCAGTGGAGTAGACTTCTAATTGTTATATTGTTGCACAAAAATACACATTACACATAGACAAATATCTCAGTTATACTGGCCGATTGGAATATTTCGATTTCACAGATTAATTAAGGTCACAAAGATACCCTTTTTAAGAGTAATATGCTGCCCTCAAAAATCTGTTCAAATGAAACTCTAATTGGCTTTAGTGGGTTTCTGAAGGCAGCTGTTCATCGTCCCGCGCTGGCGTGACTGTAAACCGCTTATGGCTAGGTCCTTGGACGACATTTTCCTTGATTGACTCATCCTTGCCAACCTTCGAAGGCATGCTAGCGAAGCGAGGGCGCTTAAATGGGTAGAAAATAAGATTGAAGTCACAAAACGAGAATAAAACTTACGGTCTGGGGAGGACTTAGCTGGATAGCAACATCATGGCTTCTTTGTGATGGTCGGCTGACCACACTGCGTCGCTGACGTCGCTCTTCCGGCAGCTGCCCGTTTCCAAGCATCGTGTACAGCTCCTCCAGGCGGTGAATGGTGGAGAAGGCTGCGCCAGGCGGCTGCACCGAATAGCTGTGACGATTGCTTAACGGCGACCATGTGTGCTGATAGCCTGTTTCGTCCAAGTGCCTTAGGAACTGCCGGTTGATGGTGCCCAAAGCCTTTTGGTCTTCAGTGGCCAAATTGGCCATCAATTCATCAATTATCTCGGCCTCCGTCGCTACATTTCCGTGCCTTGCTAGCTTAATGTCATGCTTCCAGAACTGCCTGTTCTTTCGCCCAATGACCGGAGCTATTTCTTTGATCTTGAGCACCAGGATGCCCATAAGGTAGACGCACAGGACGTTGGAGATGGTCAGACACATGCTGATGCTCCCCAGCACTGCCAGTTCCGTCGCCTGGTTATCCGAGTAGTGACGTGACTTGACCACATCCCTGTACAAGGTTTCATCGTTCTCGAAAAACTTGTAGACGCAGGCCACGGCCCAAAGCAGACCGGAGTTTACCGCCGGCGGCAGTAGGGAGGCAGATATGGCCACACCCACCAATGAGCCTATGTTGCCGCCCAGAATACCGATGGCAGCTGCTGCTCCCGAAGGAACCGCCGTAAAAACTCCAACAATCAGGGAATGAAGATCGCAACGGGAGAGCATCTCTTCCGTGAGTCCTTCTCCGATCGCGTACTTCTGATTCGTTGTGCACACCACCAGGCCGAAGAGGAATCCAACCAGGGTGGCTGTCAGGATGCCTATAAGCTCATTAAGCATGCCTAGCCTTCGTAGCGATCGATCCTGGATCACAGTCCCGAAAATGGCAGCAATTATAGGTCCCATCAGTGGTGAGATCAGCATACTGGAGGCCAAGAAGATGGTACTGTTTTCCACTAACCCAAAGCTGGCCAGGATCCTAAAGAGAAGGAAAAATAATTAAAAATATACATAAATATTTCCAGGATTCTTACGCTGCCGATACTAGAAGTATGCAAAAGTCAAAGGTTATAGCCGCATCCTGCCTCACATCCCGGACGATCCCGGCCACATTTAAGCGGGATCGCACCGAGTTCATAAACCGATTCCAGATTCCCTGCTTCTGGGCATTGATATTTCTAGGAAGATCAATTACTAAGGACATAAGAATCTACCACTTCGGCTGAGATTACTCGCTACTTGATGGCTGATCCTCCTGCTCCTCCTGGGACTCTCGCTGGACGTAGGATCGGTTCACCAAACAACTGACCACGGAAACTGACGAACCCTCGCGATCGCCAATGCCCCATTCCTGGAGCGCGTCATAGAGACTCTCGTAACGTTCATCAAACTCCATGGAAAAACTGACGTTGTAGGCTGTGCCATCCAAGCTGGACAACCATATGGCATTGGGAATGTGAAACTTTCGCAGAATCTTCTTCAAGACTAGCTCCTGAGCGGTGTCTAATGGCATGTCCAGGAGTTGATCCCGGGAGCCGCCATCAGGAGTCTGAATTTGGATGGTGGGTGGAGGTTTTTGGACCTTTGCGGGTTTCTTAGGTGTCTCCTCTGGGGATTCCCCAATTCGAATGGTGGAAAGGCTCTCGATCGTGGAAGCTCTGCTGGCAGGTCTGGTTGAGGCTGGGGTAGCCACCTCCCCGTTTAAGACCTGAACGTATCCATCTTTCAGGCGCTGTTCCTCGGCTTTTGTGGGGATTGTGATGGAGAACATTACAGCGTTGGTTCCCGTCATTTTAGCTTCCGTGTTTTCTTTTTAAATCAGACTTGGGATTCGATCGAACAAGTGCATAATCACCACACACAGACAGATAGTTACACAAACACACACGGTGGGAAGACGGACCCGGAATGCAACTGCTGAGATCTTCTTTATACTGGAAGTGGAGGGAAAGATGCGTAGTGGGCGCACTGGAGCTTGTTATTGCATCTGAACTGATAACGGTTCTCGGCTGGAGCTGCTTCTTACCGATCCAGCAGTCACCCAGAAACAGATCCCCCTTAAGGAATATTTACGAGGTTGCAGCGAGCTTTGGCGCCATCTTTTAAAAATTTAAATATTTATGGTTTCCAAAAATGGCGAGTATAAAATTTAGAATCATAAAAAAGTTACGCTTTTATTTGTTTATTATTTAGATTTTAGGTGTTGTTTATGAAGTGTGCTATGGGAGCTAGGTTTTATTTTAAAATGTTAACTGAGATACTGTGTGTTTCTTTTTGAAATATAGGGTTTCTTTTTTTGAAAAGAGTCTCATGGTTATTTGATTAAAATAAAGTGTGTCCCCTTCGCCAGCGATATATCTTTGAGTTAGTCTAGTTTTGTTAACTTTTCTATCTAATATTAATATATTATATTTCATCTATTAACTTGATATTAAAATTCTTACAAAGTAATAAGGCATAATATTCCGAAACTAATTGATTTTCCAGTAAATTACTGGGCGTTAGAGCTAATGGCTAGGAATTAAAATGTTCATTAATTATTGGGCTTTAATCATAGATGCTATAATGGAATAATCAAACTATAATTTGCCATTTTCTCATTTGGGGCAGATCTCCCTCCAAACACATCACACCCAATTTAATTAAAAGCAAAGTAATTAAGAAATCGTGAGTCATCCGCTGGCATCGATTGTAGTATAGAGTATTATTTAATGTCATTGGGGTTCAAGATTATTAAAGGCAGTACACACGATTCGTGAATGTGACTACAGTCTTCTATAGATAGTGGCGGATGAGCGCATTTGTATGCAGGTGGGGCGGTGTCATTCCCCCGCAACGATAAACGTAGAATTTGAATACGATATCAATGGTGAAGAAACAAACTTTATTTGATACACAATCATCAGAGCTTCTCGTATATACAGGCAAATGCAGCGAGAATGGAAGTGTAAATGCCACTAAAACTGACTAAACAATAGCTTGGAATTGCACTTAACAAGGTTCTTTAGCAAGCTAAAAACATTCAAAATGCGTATAGGGGGCTATCATCTCCTAAAAAAATGCACACACAACTACGATTACGATACATGGGGACTTAGGTTATACAAAAAGTGCAATGTTGACATGGAAATGCGCGCTTGGAGAAAACTCCGAAGCTTCGATCTCTCCATTTTGTCCTTTTTCTAGGCTAAGTCGACTCGTGGTTATCTTACAAATTAATTAACAGCATATTGGGCAAAAGGCAAAGCGAAAAACAACCCCATTGCAGCAGACAGTCGGGCTCCTAGAAGCGCACCTCGTTCCGCTGAACTTGATCGTACACCTGCGGTGTCAGCAGCTCGTAGCGCCCCTTGGCAGTCTGGTAGTAGAGGGCGTCCTTGATCGCGGTCGGGTCGTAGCCCTCCTTCTGGAGGTCCACCTTGCGCAGCTTGAATGTACCGGTCAGGTCCACCTTGGTCAGCAGCCGAATGAACTGGGGTCGAGCATAGGCGGGCAGCACCTTGGCCAGATTACCGGCAAAGACGTCGAGGTCCAGTTCTCGCTGCGGATCATAGATGGCAGCCATGCCTGCCCTGCCCTCCGTGTGCGGAATGGTTACTCCGTAAACCACAGTATCCTTGTAGCCAGCCACATTGCTGACCTGTGCCTCCACTTCGCTGGTGGAAACGTTCTCGCCCTTCCAACGGAAGGTGTCGCCAGTGCGGTCCTTGAAGTATAAGTATCCCTTCTCATCGGCCACCAGCAGATCGCCGGACAGGAAGGCCATGTCACCGTGCTTGAAGACATCCTTAACGATCTTCTTGGCCGAAGCCTTCGCATCAACGTAGCCCAGGAATTCCCGAGACGGGTTGCCCTTAACGATCTTGCCAATGAAGACTCCTGGCTCGTTGGGAGCACACAGCTGGCAAAGTCCATCCTTGTTCCTGATGGGCTCTCCAGTATCGGGGTCAGCACGAATGATCGAAATGGGATAAATCTTTGGCAGGATGCGCGACACAAAGCCGATGGCTCCCACCGTATTGTCGTGGTTCATGATGTTGGCGTTGCCCTCGGTGGCGCCGTAGAACTCTCCCACCTTGGCAATGTTGAAGCGCTCCACAAACTGTGGCCAGATCTGAGGTCGCAGTCCGTTGCCAAAAACGAGACGCACGCGGTGCTTGCGGTCATATTCCGATGGCTTCGTAGCCAGAATGTAGCGGGCCATCTCACCAATGTACTGACCAATCTGTGGACAACAATGAAGATATGTAAGTGGGTGATGTAGGGATGCAATAAATCCCACTTACGGTGGCATTGTATTTGGCGCAGTCGGCGAAATAGTTCGAGGCGGAGAACTTCTTGCGAATAGAAACCGTGGAACCGAAGAGCACCGACTGGCCCATGCACATGATGCCGCCAGCAGTGTGGTACAGAGGCAGGGGAGTGTAGAAGACATCTTCGTCTTGGAAGCCCATGGTGTAGTGAATGCCAGCAGCGATAAACAGATAGCTGGGGGGGAAGATTCATCAATAAGTATCTTATTTCCGAGGAAGTGCATCTAGTAAGGGGTACTAACCGCGAGTGCGAGATGACAGCCGCCTTGGGCAGACCAGTGGTGCCGGAGGTGTAGATGTAGACCAGCTTGTCGTGGTGGTTAACCTCCGTCTTGTTGGGCTTCTCCTTGCTGGCGGTAGCGAGCAGGGTGTTGAGGTTCTTGGCCTTCGAAATATCCTTATCCGCCTGGCTGTTGTTGTTCTCGTTGTTGTACTGGAACAGCGTTAGTTCGGCTGGCAGATCCTTGGCCACCTCGGACACGGCTTCGATAAAGTCTTCCCCATAGATGAGGGCTGAGCAGTGGGCCACCGTAATGCTGTGCAATAGGGAGGGACCACGCAGGTTGGTGTTGATCAGAGGGGTGATCACACCAATCTTGGACAGACCCAGCCAAGTGGCTACATATTCGGCACGATTCTCCAGCAGAAGGGCCACCACATCGCCCTTCTTGTAGCCCTGAGCCTGCAGAACGTTGGCCACCTTGTTGGCATGCTCGTTCACCTGGCGGAAGGTCCAGCTCTGGGTCTCGCTGACAACGGCCACCTTCTCGGGATGGCTGCGAACATTCCTCTCGAAGACGTCCGCCACCGTATAGTTAAGACGTTCATGGCGTTTCGTGTACCTCAGTAGCTTGATGTAAGCCCAAAGGGCACTGTAAGGAGATAGATTTATATTTTTTTTTTTGTTAGTATTACATGTAATTAGTTTTATTAATTGAGGTTTGCTTCACCTCAATTAATATTGTATGGGAAAAAGGCAAGTTTGATAAGCGACAGTAGCCAGTATACCAGCCATATCTTCCCCATCGATCGCGTGTGTGTTTGTTTTATGGCTTGGCGGTTAGGTCACTAAAAATAGCGCAAAAATCCAAATCGAAGCTCGACAAGCGCAACACCGGAGACCGGCGATAAACCCACAGAGATAAACCCCAACCAGGAGTAGCTGCAATCGAAACGGAACGTGGTGGTAACTCGATCCGCCAACAAGAGCAACAAACATAAATATAATGACTTGGCTAAAATACTGGCTGAGTAATGGAAAGTTCAAGAGGTCAAAGTACTAGAGACTTGTATTTCTTAAACAAGAATCAGCCAATATTCAGGGGCATCTCCAATAGTATTATTATTGATATTTAAAATTTCTCTTGACCTAGTTTTTATTTATTTTCTCTGATAACCATTACCACTGATTACTGGTTTTCTTTTTTTTTTCATAAAATGTCAACTATGCAATTAGTAAACTTTAGTGTAATATAATAAGTAGTTTTTAAACCATTTGCTTAGCGATAAAGTACACTTTTCGCACTTTACAGAGTAATTTGTTGACTTTTCAAAATACTCTGACCCGCCGGCTTGGAAACTACACACAATTCCCTTAAATTTTAAACCAAAGTACAAACTTAATAAATTAACATATGGATACGGAAATACTCTTTTATAGGGAAATATTTAAAAGACTAATGAAAAACTGTTTAATTTTTCATAATTGGTATAGTTGGCAAAGAATAATCTCAAGTTTCCGGTCTGAAAAACCTTGGAAAGCTGTTGAAATCTTGATTTGATACGCTCTAAATATATTTTTAGAATCTAAAACTAATCCCTATCGTTGATTCCCATTGGCAAAAACCAACCGCAATAGTTGGATCGACTGGGCAGTATGTTAAAAAGGGGAAAAAACTTGCACTCGACTTGGGACTCGACCACTTGGACGATCTCAATTAGAATTCGCTTTGCACCCGTCCGTACTTTGATCTGCCTTAGAGGCAGTGGAGTATCGATAAGATTGCCGCGTTAAGCGATTTAGTTAAACTACTGTTAGCCGGGTATTTATAGGGTCTTAATCAGGCCTTATGACCCCCCTTGAGTGGTTTGTTTGGCGTTGCTTGGTGATAACTTTAATGCTAGACGTGGCTACTCCGAAAAAAAAAACACATGCCCCAAGGTTGACCGTCAAAACTTGAATCCGATCTTAAGAATCTGTGAGCCGAGATATGGGTATTTTCGATGCCATAAAAAGTGCCAAGTAAACATATAGCAATCACTGTTGCTGGCCTTGGCATAAAACTCGATTTTGCTGACCGAGTCGACTCATTATAGCTAAAATGCTGCGAAAATTAAATGTTGTCTTTTAAAGAGATACCAGTAATTTTTCCAAGCAATATATTTTTATGGATCTATAAAGAATAAAATAATTTTCCAGCCAAGTTAATATGATATTTTGTAAAAGAATGTATCTAGTATATTAATATCTATCAATAGAATTTGAAATATTCCATATCATCACGGTTTCAGGAAATTTCCATATACCTTCCGAACAGACAAAGTGGAACCCGATCTAGGCCTGGCAACTCTAGACAACTGAAAATACAAAGCCAAGAAACAGAAACAGATACGACACTTCCGCCATTTTAATTGGCACCGCTTTGGCTTTTTGGCGTACGTTTTCAAGAACAGCTGCGGGCTCTGTGGGGCTGGAGGGGACTCGGAGTCGCATCAGTCCGGTTCGGTTAGTGTGCCACTGAGTCTTCCGCCCTGACGCACTCGATCGATTAGTATGCGCCGAGGGTCTTTCGATGGGCTACGATCGTATGAAGTCAATGGTAAATAAAAGTGAGTCTCATCGTTATTTCATATGGAAGTTTGTTTTGATTTTCGTCACTGGGCGACCTTGAACCTGAAGAAGTCAATAAACTTGACTATAGCTACATATGTACATATGAGCGTAAAAAAAAATAATTTACAATTTCCTCAAATTATGGGAATTATGATGGCCTCTCATTACCATTTGGAAGTTTTCTCTTTTTTTAAAAGTTTTTCTTGAAAACTTGAAAATGGCTGCTGCAGATGGCGACCCAAATCGACGGAAAACGAGTTTCTCTGCGGTTTTGTGAGCTGAGCTCAAGAAAATAGCTGTGGTTTTCGACTCTACACTTGAGTTTAGAGTCCGATTTTTTTTAAAAACCTTCTTTATTTTAGTTTCAAAAGTATCTATTCATCGGATTACTTTGAAAACCAGTTTTTTTTTTTGAGTAGAGTTAGTTGTTTTCTTCTCTGGGGGGTGGGAGTTGTCTGAAACTGGGTACAATGAGCAAAGTACTCGCACTCGGCTGACTTTTTCTGATGCGCCAGCGCCTCAATGGATTCACAAAAGAAATGCCAGCTAAATTGTATTGAAATGCACACCCGCTCGGGGGCGGTATTGTAAACTTATCATTCGGGTACAGGGCGCCCTCGCTAGCCAGCCCCAATCCACTGACCCTGATCCATCCCCACTCTCCCACTCACGTCAGATCACGCTGGGCAGTGGCTCCCGCGATGTAGAACCAACGCCATCCCGGCTTTGTAAGCAGAAGGGCAACGAGCGCGACGAGAACGGCAAAAATCCAGCCCATTGTGTGGAGCGTATAGATGACACAGCCGACGGCCAAACCGAAAGCAACCGTTGCGCAGAAAAACCGAAAAATGATTAAAAAGCACTGTCGTCGTCGGGCCGTTGGGGACTGGCGATCAGCTGAACGCTGCGTTGCCCCATCGCCGAGAAGAAAAAGCTTATTTTTAGTCGATCAGGCGAACAATTTCAAAATATTATATATACAATCTTACATGGGTGCTGTAGAGCGCGCCGTTTTCAATGTTTATTATCACGTTACTGTTGACATGGTTGTCCAAAAGAATGTTGTTCTGCGGAAAAGGGAGAATTATTCTTAAGTTTTGGAAGCTTTTAATTTAGTAACTAAAAACAGGTGATATTCCTCTCTTCCTCTCTTTTAAGCAATATCCACTGTATTAAGTAAAATATTGCTCCATATGTTGCATCCATGACTTACGGTAAGCTCCCGTCGAGGATTGCCAATGCTGGAACTGTTGTAACGAAAACGCTGATAACGTTCGTTTCTCTGTCACAAGAACCCATTGAACATGTAAAAAGGCAGAAAGTGTCGGCGAGCCTTGCGAAATAGCATTACTTTTTTAATTAAAGTTTACTTTTATAGGCCAACGACTGCAATTTCTTGTTTTGGTTTTGTAACTGCTCCTGCGCTGTTCGGTTTTTGAAAAAGCTTTTATGCTGCACTTTATTCGAGCTTAAACCATCGAAGTGGCAACCTTTTTTTTTTTAAATATGTTGCACTTTTTTAAAGCAGCACCACTTTTTAAATTATTAAAGATGCAAAGCTAAGTAGTAGTCACTTTTATTTCATGCAAATAAAATAATTTGCTTAAATAATTTATTTAAATGTATGTTGTTACTAACATAAACTAAACATTTTTTAGTTTATGTTAGACCAAAAACTAAACATTTTTACTGGTCTTTTTAACACAAAAATATCTTAAATTAATTAGTTTTCTTTTGATTTGTGGTACAAATAATTTATTGATTTGCTTCATATATTTAAATATTTGAAATTTTAAATAATTTAAACAAAAATATACCAAAAATTGTTTGGTATTAAATCACCATACGACCATACTTCTTTAGAGACGTCTGGCAGCACTTGCAACAGCTGGCTTACAGGTGGCAACATTTCCAACTTGGCTACAAATGTTTTGTTTTTTTTAGCGCGTTTTTTGGAGCCGAGCCCCTCTACACCCTCGTCATGAAGATTCTGTGCGAGGTTCAGGTGGTAAACCGAACCACACAGGCCAACAGGACCCCAAAGGCTGTAAAGTCTACTTTGGCAATAGGATACAAGCAGAGCGCCAGAGACGCCAATGGAAACACAAAAAAAGAGCTGGAAATGGTCTTGTTTAGTGGACAAGCCAAGACGGGATGCCGCTACAAGGTTCGTGACAACATCAACGCCGTGCACACCAAGTTTGTGCTTGACGGCAAGGTAACAATCGGCTTTAAGCAGCCTGCGGAGAACCTGTTGATCAAATGCGATCCCATCCAGCTGAAGGGATTTCTGCAGACCCTCAAACTGGGCATGGAGGGCAAGGATGCCATCAACTTGAGACTGAACATTGCGGGGGCCACGGCTATTCCTCAAAAGGCGCAACCTCAGGTGCGCATGATGATCAGCAAGAGAAGCGAATACCCCATTAAGGGTTTTCCACGCACTCTCAAATCTTTAACAATCAACAACAGTCAACTGGTTAAGCTCAGCTTCGAGATATGCTCGCTACGTAATCTTGTAAAGCTTGATGTTAGTGGTAACAAGTTGACTAAGGTGTGTACTCAAAGAATGATCTGGCTTGCAGAGTTTTGTAGAGTTTATTTGTTACAGATTCCCCCTGAACTGGGTCGCCTGCCCTTGGAATCCCTCAACCTCGGTAGCAACTGCCTAGGAGAGGTGAACGACTGGTGTTGGATGCGGGGCAGTAAGCTGAGTCAATCCCTCTGTGAACTGGATTTATCGAGCAATGGACTTACCCATTTTCCTGCACCGCTGGTCAAGTTTGAGCGACTGGTCTTTCTGAATCTGAACTATAATGAGCTTATACGTCTGCCGTTTGCCATGCGCAGGTTGAAGGCGTTACGAAAGTTGCATTTGAGCAGCAATAAGCTGGAATCTCTGCCCTCAGCTATCGAGGATCTACATATTGATCAGCTAGATGTGTGGGGTAACAGATTTAAAGCGTTTAATGCCGAGGCTGCCCAGCAGCTAGCACAGCAGCCAGCAGCTACCATGACGCCGCAACCCCTATGGCTTCAAGCGTCCCGTGCCGTGGCCAACTTTAAGCTTCCTTTATCGCCGGGCTCCCTGCCCGCCATTCTTATAGAACTGATTAGTGAAGCGCCAAAGTGCCTGTGTGGTAAACTTTGCTATGCTCTGCGTCCTGAAGACTTGCTGCAGCGGGTCGTCCAGCCCAAGTTCACCAACATTAAAAATCTAACCTACAGTCGCGAGCACCAGATATACGCGGATGTGGTTATATGTGGTCCCACTTGTAGTGCCACACAGCAGTTAAAGTCTCTGTTTAGTCTTATGTTTTCCTAAATGGTGCTAGAACTGAAGTTTATTGATATTCTTAAGTTAAAAATTGTTTAAAATTATTTCGTAGTTTGGTTATTAATGATAAGAGTGTATTTATGTATGACTTTATATTTTTGCTGGAAAACCAAGGATTCTTTATGGCCAAAGGTAGAGTTTCATTGTGTTTCATTTGAATAATGCCCGACAGGATTTTTCTTAGTGTTACTATTAAGTTTAAACCTATGTTATAACCTATAACCTAAGTTATTAAACTGCCAATAAAAGTTTTTATAAAAAAGTGGCCAAATATTTAATGGCATATTTTAAACAGATTAATTCTAAATATATGTTCACTTTTATTTCTTAAAATACTTGACATTATCACCGTGAGTATGCTGAAAAAGAAGTTGTGAAACTTTAAGGGTTTTTAAGGGTAACAGAAACATGATAGGGTAATCATGATAGGGGTTATTTTCGGCTAAAGTTAGGAATCGTTTTGGTAAGAAAACCACCGATGGTGTATAGGATACTTTTAGACTGAATTGAGTATCCTTGGCGGCTCATTTTTGCCAACATAAAGACATTCACACGCACGCTTGGCTGCTTACTTTGTTTTCGTATTACGTAGGCTCGTTGTTTTTATTATTAAAAGCTTCGTGCGTATGTGACTTGCATATACGATGACTTTTTTTTATCAGCCGGTATACATACTCATCCCACCGTGTATTTTTCTTGACGTCCTTGGGCTGGAAAACGTCCTGGTTCTTTAAATACTCTACCATTATTAAAAAAGGACCTTTTTACGCAAAGACTAAGTATTTTTCACTTTTAAATTAAATTAATAATTACAATGTCCTTACATTTTTTTTTTTTAAGATTTTTAAGTTTCTTAAAAAGTGTCTTCTTTAGAAGCATTAAAATATTTACATATTAAAGGGGTCTTTCAAGTGACAAACTTTCTAAAGATTTTTAAATATAAGATTATAATTTTATAAAATTGTGGCTCAGTCTATAAAAAACCATTTAATTTTTGAGGTTTGGGTTCCTGCTCCTTCATCTTAAAGGGCATTCAGACTTTTATGTCATAACCCGCCATTCTCTTATTTTCTCTCATCCTTATCGCTTGCCAGTCTTGGATTTTCTGTTGCTTTATCAAATCAAAACTTCGAAGCGATCCCACTTTTTTAAATAAGCATAAACAGTGACAGAGCCTTGCAGCTTCTAGGACCTGCCTTTCCCCCCTCTCTAGAAGCCCACACGATTTCCAAGGCTTTAATGTGCAGCTGGGGAATAAGACGGTGACGAAAAAAAACCAACCGTATAGAGAGAAAAAAGGATGAGCCATGACTTATGGCAAACTCGAGCCTAACTATAAAAATGTTTATCAGCTGGATGGTGGCGGAGGAGGTCGGGAGATATCTAGAGAATTTCTCTAAGCTGGCCCCAAATCCAATTTTGAGCAGCATTTAAGTGTCCTGTCTGCCTGTGCCCAGATCCGTTTCCGTTTCCCCATCCTTTTCGCTGGCTTTCGTTTTTGTTTGCTATGCAGATGTGTGAGTGCGATGAGTGAGTGGGTGTGTGGGGTGTGTGCCTGCGTGTGTGTGCTGGTGTTTGCTTACATGATGTCCTTTTGCTTTTGGCCCTGACTTTGTCGCTTTGTGTGGGCAAATATTTGGCATGACTTTACATTTGCAGCTATTCCCGGTCACTGAGCCCAAAAGTAGGCAATGGAAAATCGCCTAATGGCAGGAAATCTCAATTATGCGGATGATGGTATTTCGAACAAAAGGACATTAAATATGTTATTACAACAATTGTTTCTAAAATTAACCATAAAATATTCAAAGGATAATAATTTCTAATATAAATATATAATTTTAATACGAAGAAAGACATTGTTTCCCCATTAAACTTTACTTTTTAAGCAACTTTTTATGAAGTAACTTTATTTTTCTTTGAAAAGACCATGAAAAAATCTTTGGAGCAGACAAATTAGTTTATTTTATATACGCATAAACAACAAATAACGTTATGGACCATCCAGACCATATAAAAGCGCTTTCAAATTTTGTCTGTCTGGACTCCATCTCCTGCTCAAGCTCCTTCCCCTAATAAAACCAAGCCACCCCCAATCATTTACACTGTCCCAGCTTAAAACAAAAAAAAAATTAGGGAAAAAATGTGCCAAGTCAGCTTGGGGGAAGGGAACTTTAACAAGGACCCTGAGGCAGTAAAAACTCCATTAACTGTCATCAAAAATGCATTTCGCATGCATCAAATACGAAATGGCCATGGCCGGAGGATCATCAAATAGAATAGAATGAAATGGCGCAAATCAAAACACATTGGCATAAATCAAAGAGCAGAGAAAAAATTCGGCGAAACACTTTTATGGCTAATCCACGAACGATACCACAGGAGACCAGAGTCTGGACCCGGACAGATGACTCCCCTGGCAACATTTTTATGCGCAAATTAACTTTGCAATTGGTGGGGTGATGGTGGTGATGGCAGTGGGGTTGGGAGACTTTTCCCCAGTGGAAAAACTGGGTGTTGTTGGGTTGCTGTGTCACTCCCCCTGCATTACATAAAATTTATCCCCAATTTGCGTGCAGCGGGTAAACATTTTATATGCCTCGTCTGGCTCTGCTCCACTTTGGCTTATCAAATTTTATTAGCGGGCCAGCAAATTGTGCAACAACAACAACGACAGCGTCAGCCACCACATTAAAGGGACAAATAAGCTCAGTGGAGCCACCACTGAGCCACCGCCACAAGCCACCCCCAAAAATGCAGCCCCCACGCGGCATTCTCCGTCTCAAGGTATGATTTGTCGTACGCTATCAATTTCTTTAGCACAATGCCAACATCCCCCAAAAAAGGAGTCGCCTTCAAAAGCTGGAAAAGCGACCGGAAAAGTGCAAACACACGCGAAACTGCCGGCGTTCCCTTTTTGGCTTTCGCGCCCCCCCATTTCCACTTTAGGCGGGGGCTTGTCGCCCAGACGCGTGCAGGGATCTAATAAAAACGTTTTGATAGGCTTATGACCGGATTCTATGATGCCAGGACTCACTCCTCCGAGACCAGAGTTCAGAGTCCAGAGTCCTGTATATTTGTCTTCATAATATTTCAAATTTACTTGCTAACTGTTCCACCAAATTGAGATAAGGTAGTAAAAAAATCAATAAGCCACGTCTTTAAGACAACTTCTAGGGGGTTGAAGGAAAATTATTTGTAATGGCAGTGCTGATTTTTGACCCCAAAGTTCAAGGGAGTAGTTACAATATAGATCCTTGATAAGAAATCACAAAGCGAGGATATTTCATATTTATTTAGTTAAAAATTCCCCTGCTTTGTAAATAATACCTTTGCATAACAAATTGTAAGCAAATGTCGCTCATCTTTAAGAATCCAATTTTCTTTTTTTGAATTTTTTCCATACACTTTTTTATTGCCGGGGAACCCCTGAAATGTATGCCACTGATATGAAGAATCCTTGAATATCAAATTGAAAGTCACTCAGGCGCACTTATGTTGGAAAATCAGCATCTCCTCAGCTCTAACCTGACCCTCCTTATCATAAAAAATGCTTCCGGCCAGTTTTCTTCCATCTGACCGCGGGCCAAACTCAAATCAATCACAAAAACTCAAAAAAAAAATGGACCAACCCGCCCACCAAGCCAAGCAAATCAAATTCTAGCCAAACAACAAAGAATTGCAAGCACTTGAGTGGGGAAAGCATTGGGAAAAATCAATTTTCAATTTAAAATTTAGATGCTCATGCCCCAACCATTCCATTCCGTTTGCCATAAAAGATAAAGATAGAAATGCGTTGAAGCGCAAAATGTAAATAGAACTTCCGTTTAACCAAAACTCAGGCAGGCGGATGAATGCTACAGGTTGTATTTGAGTTTTGTCTCTGAGCTCCCACGTCGGGTGGTTGGGTGGACAGGCCAGTGGGTGGTTGTATAGTTGGAGTGCCACTGAGCCACGATGCGATTTCAAAGCAAAATATGGCCGCATAAATCTGAAGCAAAAAGTTTGTTTTGCGGTCAGTAGAGGCGGGTTTTCTTTAAATACAGGGTATGTGGGGTGTAAAGGGACTCTTCAAAACTATATACTCAAATATCCTTAACAAAAATTTTGCAGGATGTTAAGATATTAAATAAAATAAATCTTACATTTGCTATAAATTAGGCCAATTGTTTTCATTATAGGTTGAGAAGATTTGGGCTTTCAAAGAGCCTTTAAAAGTATTTTCTAAATTATAAAAAAGGATTTAAATTTTAAATAAATTATCCCTTACATAGCAACCCCAAGTCGATTCCATTTTAACCATTCAAGTATTGAATTTCTGCTGGCAGATATTTCTCTTTGATTTTTATCGTGTGGTGAGTTTTTTTACGAGCTCTTTGGTGCTGCCCCCCTTATTGTTGTTCTCCGGACCCGGACTTGATTATTTGCCCAGCTCTGGCTACGCAGACCCTGCAGCAGCCCCACTTCGGCAGAGGAGCGTGCATTTCATTAGCCGAATGTATCTGCGAGATACATCTGGGCGCTTTGGCATTTGGCAAACGATTTTATGCCGCACCGCTTGGGCAAACAAAATCAAATCTGTGACTAGGAAATTGCTTTCGCCTACTTCCGACTCCCGCTCCTGCTCCCCAGTTCATGCCCCAATCCCTTCGCCCCTTATTTCATCTCAAAGGGAATGGGGGAATTCAGTCGAAATATTTGTTTAATGCAACTATTTAGGGAGCGTTTTCAATTTGAAATGCTCCCCTGGGTAAACAGGGCCGGGAGATGATTAAAATTTAACTTCATCAAATATTTGCTGCCAACTTTGATGGGTTAGTAAAATGTTTAATAATAATATTAAGTGCATAATTCATTTTGTAGCTCCAGCCGGAGCTTAATAAGTGTTCGTTAAAATTAATGCATTCGCCGGAATGTCTTTGGGCCAATGTTAAATGCCAAGAGCAGTTAAGAGAAGAAAGGGCCAGGAGCAGGGGCCCTAGTCACTTTATTGCAAGGTTCCTGCGAAAATTAATTCATTAGCATTTTATTACTTTGGCATAGTGACGACAGCAACCAGGCAGGATGACGGAGTCTCCCCCTGTAAGGGACCATGTATCTCAAACTTCACTTGCCACCTACAGCTACTTGGGGGCAACTCAAACTCCACGATTTTCCTTCGGCCTTTGATGTGTAATTAAATCAATAATCACTTTTCAGTCCCTTCGGGAAGTTTATTAGTTGATTGAACCAGCAGGTGGTAGGTACGGTTGAGACGTCAAAGATGTCGGGGTATAGTGGGGGTATTAATTTCAGGGGGGTTGTCATTAGCAAGTGATGTTTGGAAATCTATTACCTGAAAGCTTTCAGCTGGTTTAAACTGGAAAATCTATAATATATTGGAGCTTGAGATATCACTACAACAACTGTTGAAAAAACAACTAAAAAAATAATACCCAGAAATTTTAGACTCGTCACAAAAAGAAACAACCCATCCATTTTCCATTTAATGCCCAATTAACGCATTTTCCACTTGGGAGTCACCGAAGCGAAAGATTTGTATACCTTTAAAGGCAAAAGGCAGGGCCACAAATAGCAAAAAGCAAAAAGGAATCGTGAACGTGCCACAGAGCAGAAAAGGCCACAGAGTCAAACCTCCCGTGGATACCACTCCCGTCTCCCGTAGCTTGGATCCTGAACTTCTCCAGCATTCGTCACCGCTTGTGGAAATGGGAATGCGCGGCATTTGTCGCTTGGCTGCAGTTGCAAGTCGAAACAGTGGATGGGGTTTGGGGTTTGTGGGCCCAGAAACAGGAGCTGCACTTCATTAAAAAAAGAAGCTGAAGCAGAGGCAGTGGCTGAGGCAGAGGCAAGTTGGTCGTTAGAAAACTCCCGACTTACAATTACAAACACAAGGACAGCCTGCTTCAAAATGAGTGATGTAATGTGCCTAACAAGAATCCCTTACTCTGTTCCCCTCATGACCCCATGGCATAGCAGCGTCTCTCTTACACGCTTATTGTTGCTTGTTGACATAACGAATGCCTTAACATTTTTCGAGTTGGCGTTACCTCAGCCCCGCCCCCATGACAATATCCTCCCCGGGGTCTGTATGTGCACTTCCGCTCCACTTACACATAAGTCGCCTCTGCTGGCGTCCCTGCTGGAGATGTCACATGGACCAACAAAAAATATTATTAATGAAAAAAAATAATAAAAATATTAAATGAAAATATGGATATTAAATAAATACTTTCTAGAAAATAATAAACAGCAGTTTAAATAGGCGACGAGGATTGGACCATAGGAAGATCTTAAATGTCTTTAATAAAGCTTATTTTCTTTACGTCTGATATAAATAACAAATAAAATAGATTTTTTTTTAACTCTTTCTAAAATCTGAAATAATAAATATCCCTTTTTTAATAACAAATTTTCCTGCAAATGATTCTAAATATTTTCCCAAATACCATCTCTAGCCACAGTGCTGACGCTGGCGCGGTTTGTCGAGTTAATGACTTTGGCAGCTGAGCGGCTCGGCGGCAGTGGATGATGGCTACGGCAACAAGGACCCACGGAGCCAGCCAGAGACCCCCGGCTGATGTTTGAGCCTGTCAACGGCTCTGAGGCGTGCAAAAATCATTTTTCTCGCACATTTTTATAAATCACCCAGCCACCGCCGCCCTTCTTCTCACAATCCCTACGCCAAACAATCATCAACATTTATTTATATTTTTCATTTTTCACATTTTCCGAAATGCCAGACAAAATTGCCTATAATTTCCAGTGTAGGGATGCCGGATCCCTCAAGGTGTCGCTTAGCAGGAAGGCCAAAAACGGGAAACAGGGGAGTTGCGACGTCTGTTGCCTGCAGTTGACAGTTAATTATTTGTATAAATCGCTGCAGATGTTGCGGGCATTGAAGGGTTAAATTCAGATACATATAGTATATTCAATTAAATGAATTTGAATATCAACTTCCACATATGCGGGAATTAATAATACCTGCCATAGAAATCATATACTATTTCTCAGAAATTGCCAATCGTTTTATGGCCCTTTTTTAATTAGAATTTATTTTAAGACTCTCATCTGACTCACATTTTCATTTAAATTTCGAAAATAAATTTCTATTTAAAGGTGATATATTAGGGCACGTCATCCCCTCCTTCCACTGCTATCGTATTACGGGATAAGGATAAGGATTGTTCCTGTTGCTCTTTGTTGCTGATTCGAATCGCTCCTTATCCTTAAACCTGCCCTTAGCTTACAGGAGGACTGCCGCTTATCATGGCCCTGCAACTTGAAAACAATAAATATTTTACGGCCCCCTTTTTGGCCGTCGCATAAATCTTGTTCTGGAAATTGATCCGAGCTGCGAGTACGTGTTCAGAGGGTTAGTCTTGAGGTGCAGATTCAAAAAGATACAGTATCTGGGCTGGGATATAGCTACAGATACATTTGCCACATTGACACACTGAGCCTCATCCTCGCACTCCGGCATTTGCAAAAATTTGTCTGCTCGTGTGGGAATTTCAGCACTCCCCTCTATTTCAGAATACCCGAGGTCCCAAAACGCCCGCATCTTATGAGATTTGCACATTGATTCCTCCTCCCCGTTCTCCAGGAAAAAAGGGAATGTTTTGTGGGTCACATTCTCGATACCATTTCGAGGGGTTTCGAGTGTTTTCAAGTGGTAGATTTTCTGGCATTTTGGGAGATGCTTTTGAAGTTAAAGTATCTCACATTAAAGGAATTCAACTTGTTGCTTGAATATACATTTTTAATTAAAGCCAAGTCTAAGATTTTATGGTAATTTAATGAGATGCATATTCAAAACCTAATCTTTAAGTATTCATCTTTTTTTGGATGGTACTTCCGCAACTTTGGACGTTTTCAAACCAATATTTGGCATTGGATTTCAATCGGCTTGTGGGGTTCTTTTATTTTTGTTTTCGTGGTATTCCTCTTTGAGAACTATTAAAAGTTTGAATTCAACTTTTTGAGCCAATTTTGACCGCACTTTTTGTCAGGCAATTGTTTGCGGCTTGTTGGAGCTGCCTCCCAGTCCCCAAAGGGGGAAATTAAAAGGCTAAAAATGTCATGGAATCGAGTGGTTAGCTGGGAATTGGTGATATTTGCATTCGAAAAATTCTAACCGCACTGTAAATAAAGTGAAAATCCATTTAAAATGTCATCGAATTGTCGCCCACCCTGGCAACATGTTGCCGCATCACAGAATGTTGCCAGCGGCGGGAAGAACTGGTTTTGAATCGAAAAGCTTTTCATATGATAATGCACCAGCTGACATTGCCAACTAATGCGAGGGGGCGGGGGAGGAGGCATTGTTGGAGTCACTGGGGAAACGATAACAACATGCATAAATTTATATATTTATGCTCAACAGCTCATTTAATGAACTGCACATTGTTTGTGCTGTTTTGCATAGCAAGTATCTGCGTAGCTGTCGCCGCAATCCGTATCTGTATCTGTGACTGTCCAGTATCTGTGAATGCCAATGCCCAGTGCCCATTGCCCATAGCTCACTGTGTGTGAGTGCGTGTTTATTTGCTCGTTAAATGCAGAATAAGCTACACTTAACAATTGAATAACACTCGGCATCGGCTTGGTTGTGTTTCGGACTCGACTCAACTCCCCCAAACTGGCCAGCGCGATAAGCAGACTCTCTATCCCCCATCCATTTCACTCAGCCTATTATGACATTTGTGTTTACCGCCAACAAATATGAAATTTCTAAAATTAATTTCGATTCATGTTTCCGAATTAGCGTCGGTTATCATGCCCTTTATGACTGCGACTATCACACCGACGATAAATTGTAAAAACTGTTTATTAATGGCAAAAATGATACTCTGGAACGTCTCTCTGGGCATGAACCTTGATCGCAAAATAATAAACAAATAATCGCTATTTCTATGAGTAATTTATAGCAATATAATGGTAGCTGTTCGGTGAGTAGTCAGTAAGATATTGGTTCGGGGGCAAAGTTATGGGAATCTAGTCCGAATTTCTTTTATAGCTTAGAACAACTTGTCTTGTAAATATTAAAAAAACCACTTAAGAATTCCTATATTCAAAAATATTTCAAAACATTTTAAGAAATCTCCCCATGACGTTAATATTTTCGCTGATAAATGCTATTGTCTATTATTTATAGCATCTGGATGGTGGACTTTGTTTTCTTAAAATCCGTTTTAGTCAAATAGAATTCTAATCTATTGCTCCAAAAACAAAATATTTCAGATTACAAAAATTAGGTCATAAGGTTGGTTATGTACACATGGGAATACCTTTACCCCTGAGATTTTGTAAAATATTAATTATTGGAAAAAGTAATTAATTTTTGCTTACATCTGTCGAATGAACTACGAATGAGTCATGGTTTTAGTTTTACAAAGCGTGTCTGTAATTAATAAAAATGTAATATATTTCTCTTTCCGGTTGAACAAAGCCACAACCAGTTGTTAGGCGCTATGGGAGAGTTTTGGAGAAAAAAGCCAAGCTTGAAGGCAGTTTCAATTGGCCTGGCAACATGTTGAGTTGTTTGTTTATCGCCTCTGGGTTGATGTATGTTGCTAAGGCAGAGTCCCACACTATATGGAATAACGACAAAACACCTCCAGTTGCTGTTGGGGGTCGGCAGTAACCACTTTGATTTGAAATCTCGTGCGTAAGTAAAGCCAAAGTCAAGATCATTCCAAGCCGGACTCTGGCGGCATGCTCTTATCATCGCCCAGCCACGGATGGCAGTGACGAAGGCGCTGCGGGGTTATCGCTGATTTGACCAATATTTGTGCCGCGGTGATTCAATTGCATCGAAAGTATTATACGCGGACCAACGATTTGCTGATTATTCGAGGGGACTCGAAAAACTCGCGCTCACAGAAGGTTTCTTTGTTGCTCGCCAACCGGGACTGGGATTAGTAAACATTTGTGCTTCGTATCGGACAGACCCATAAGTAGTGCTTCACTCAAAAAATAATATATAATTAAACAATGAGAGAAATGTCGGGGAATATACTATTAGCCGTAGTGTGCCTGTGCCTTATACAAACCCGAATCGCCGCGAGTTTGTCATTTTCGTGGGACAACCTCTCCCTCTTCAATGTCAACTTCAAGACCCCCACCATCCTGGGGCGCTCCATTGCCATGGACAGCAATCTGAGGGTGGAGAACGAGGTGGATCCCAATATCGATGAGGACTCACATTTGAACACGGTAAGCTCAAAACCGGAAGTCTGAAGTGCAAATTAGTTAATGGAATAAATGCTGAATGTGTCCACAAATGAAAAGTTAAATTATTGCTAATTATCTGAGCGCAAAAAATTGCTGGTATTTATCGTTTTTTATGTAAAGTCTTTATTATACCTATTTTTTTTAATGTATGTAAGTATGTAGTGTAGTTTAAACATATTTTTCACTTCTGAAATGATTAAATGCTGTTGGAGAAAAAACTATAAACTGTTAAATAGTCAGTAAAGAGTATGAGCTTAGTCATTTATTTCTCATAAAAGTTTTGTTTAAAAAGTAAGCTGATTTTTAGTAAGATTGTTGGGGAAATGTTAAACACGTGCAGGGGCTTTTCCCTTATAAATTTATAGACACGTAATTCATAAGGTAACCGAATAATGATCAATAAACTCTAAAGAAAAGCAATAAAATTATATTAATTTAATTTACAGTACGGCTTAATTCACAAATATGGTTATCCGGCGGAGAATCACACCGTGGAGACGGACGATGGCTACATACTCACCTTGCACAGGATAGCTCGTCCTGGAGCCATTCCTGTGCTACTGGTTCATGGGCTACTGGACAGTTCCGCCACCTGGGTGATGATGGGCCCCAACAAAGCGTTAGGTTAGGATCAAATGTCTATTTTGATTACCTCATACTGATAGCAATATTCTGTTCCAAAGGTTACCTGCTCTACGATCAGGGCTACGATGTCTGGATGGCCAATGTCCGGGGTAACACATACTCCCGGAAACATGTCAAGTACAGCACCCACCACGCCAAGTTCTGGGACTTTACGTTCCACGAGATGGGCAAACACGACATTCCCAGCACCATTGACTACGTCCTGAACTACACTGGAGTTAGCCAGATACATTATATTGGACATTCCCAGGGAACGGTTGTCTTCTGGATCATGGCCAGTGAGAGGCCGGAGTACATGGATAAAATAATCCTGATGCAGGCCTTGGCTCCAGTGGCCTATTTGAAGCATTGCCGGAGTCCTGTGGTCAACTTCCTGGCGGAGTGGCACTTATCGGTGAGCGTAAGTTTCCCCATCCAATTAATCCCATCCATTTCCAAAGGGGGGTTCAGGCAGAGGAGATTCCCCAGTAGTTAAAATCCTTCCCTAAACCCTCTTCACTCTTTAATCCTTTCCATTAACTCACTCCTTACTAAAATCCTTCCACCATTTATACAGTTGGTTCTCAAGTTGATCGGCGTCCATGAGTTTTTGCCCAAAAACGAATTCATCACCATGTTCAATCGGATTGTGTGCGACGAGACAACCATTACCAAGGAGATCTGCTCCAATGTGATCTTCCTGACCACAGGATTCGATAAGCTGCAGCTGAACGAAACCATGCTTCCTGTGATTGTGGGACACTCTCCGGCCGGGGCATCCACCAAACAAATGCAGCACTTCGGTCAGTTGAATAGGTCCGGAGCCTTCCGGCAGTTCGATCACGGCTGGCTGAGGAATCACTGGATTTATGGCACCTTGGAACCACCCTCCTACCAACTTCAGAACGTGAAGGCCAAGGTGGCCCTCTATTATGGCCAAAATGATTGGCTGGCCCCGCCGGAGGACGTGGAAATGTTGCATAGCCGGCTGCCGAATGTGATCACCAAATATCTGGTCGATGACAAGGAGTTCAACCACCTGGACTTCATCTGGGGCATCGATGCCAAGGAACTCCTTTGGGATAGGATGTTTGAAACTATGAAAAACGAAGAGAATTCCGTGCTTTAGGGTGGTAGAGCTATCCTCTGAGATGAAAATGCAGTATATATCATATTAAATAAGTTTGTTAGATAGGTATTTATTATGTAGTACGACTAATTTAACTTTAAAATACAAACAAATAAATTATAAAATGCTAAATAAATAAAAAAATTTAAAAATATTAAAAAAAACACCTGAAAATATGGGTTATTTTTCTTATTTTAATTGTAAATGTATTGTTATTTAGTAGATATTTTATACCTCTTTATATAAAAGTATTTAAAAATATTTTTGCTGCATAGTGTCTTCTGGATGCACTTATTCGAATAATGGTAATATGTTTATGCCCAATATTGGTAATGGTCTAGGAAAGTATCTTTTGAAGTTGAATTGCTATACAGTATTACAAATAACTTAAAACTTAATGACATGTTTCAAAAATTAAATCTGTTAAGTGCAGCTTAAATAATATTATTAGTAAAGGTTAAAGTCATATGCACTAGACGAGGCACTTAAACATTTAGACTAGATATACCTTAACAATTAAAAAGACACACATTTCAAATTAGTTATAGTTTTCAGAAATGACTGACTAGGTCAAGGTGAAAGGTATATGACTAAATAATATTTAGAGATGATATTGTAATCTTATTGTGATTCTAAATTTGTAAAAGATACATAATAGTGACCGACTAAAAGCGTATATTTCCAGTTCCAACTAATTTATTAATATGGATATCCTCCTGAAAACTATACCGTAAAGACAGACGATGAATATTTACTGGGCCTCTACAGAATCGCTCGAGGTGGAGCAGTTCCTGTGTTAATGGTTCATGGATTACTGGATTCCTCGGCCACTTGGGTGATGATGGGACAACGCATGTCCTTAGGGAATTACCGAACCTTGTCTACAAGTACCTTGTACCCCACGAAAATTTCAGTTACTTGGATCCAATTTGGGGCATCGAAGCCAAGAAATTTGGAATCGAATGATAGAAGTTATGAAGTTTTATGAAAAACTTACGAATAGTCTTTATCAATACTTTGTAACATAAAAATAATATTTAATATTGATCCTACAAGTTTCGGGAGAAAAAATAAGTCAATAAATGGGCTGTGCAACGAATCAGTATTTTTATAAATATTTTTTTATCTGTTCTATGAAATTCCATTCTATTTAATTAAGTAAACTGTTGAAACACTGTCTCAAGTTAGTGTGTTTCGATTTGTAGTTAATTTATTTAATTAGAACTAGCTTTTGAGCTTAGAGTGCACTTGAACGTCATCACTTATGGGTAAGTATGCCACTTATCTGTTCATGAATGAGTTACCCGGCTTTCACATCAATTTCGCACGACCTTCTACTACGGTTGTCAACATTTTTTTATTTACATCTGCATCGCTCGTAAAACTTGTTTAATATATTCTAAACAATAAAAGAGAGAATTATTTTATGCATATTGATTGCCCCGATTCATGTGAGATCCAAAATGCAATCGGGTCAAGGAGGGGAGCGGGAGGCTAACAAGCCTTGCCAACTAAAATTAGTCGATCGTATCAAATACGGCACACGATTTAATTCCTGTGTTCAGTGGGAGCTGATCAAGCAACGGGAGTAGTTACTATAACTAACTATTATAAACTAAATGTATAAAACAAGCCAGAAAATAGCTTAAAAATATATAAAATTAATCCTTTAAACATAAATACATAGAAGTTCATAAAAAATTAAGTGAATTAAAACCGAAATTTGTACAAAACATTTATAGAAAACAATTATTACAAATTAATATGTGCAAAATATTGTAAAAACAACTAAATATAAAAACCAAAAACTTTATTTAAGTTAATCTATCATAAATTTATCCTAACCAAGAAATAAATGAAATACAGAATCCCTGAGAAGACCCTGGAGTGTCTCCTAAAAAATCTTCGTTATTTTTAACTGTGCTAAAAAAATTGTATTAACGGAAATGCTTACAATTAAAAATTGTAATACCTTCCTAATATTCCTCATATACTTGCATTTTAATTTAATTTCAAGTGATTTAATTAAATATAACAAGAGAATAATACAAGATGCCAATCTGTTAGTGGTAAGTAGAAAATTATTTATTAAAAATGCAAGTTCAAATAAAAAAAAGTTATACTAACTTGTAGCCCGATCTAATCAAAAGATATGATTATCCTGCGGAAACACACAAGATCCTGGCCAAGGATGGCTTTGTGCTGACAGCTCACCGTATTCCCAAGCAGGGTGGACAACCTGTTTTGATGGTCCATGGGCTTTTCGACAGTTCAATAGCTTATGTGGTTCTAGGCCCTAAGAAATCCTTGGCATTTCTGCTCAACGATCTTGGCTATGATGTTTGGTTGCTTAACACCCGTGGAAATCGGTATTCCCGAAAGCACAAAAGATTCCATCGATATCAGCCACAGTTTTGGGACTTTTCTTTCCACGAACTGGGCATATATGATCTTCCTGCTGCCATTGATTATATCCTGGACAGGAGTAAGGGATATCAGCAAGTCCACTATGTCGGACACTCGCAGGGCACAACCGCGTTCTTTGTTATGGGAAGTGAGAGACGCAGTTATATGAAAAAAGTGAAGCTTATGACGGCCTTGGCTCCTGTGGCCTATTTTGACTTTATTGAGAACCCGATTGCTTTGACTTTTGCAAAGTACGTCCCAACCTTGGCAGTAAGTTATCCAAATCACAACAAAAAAAATAGTCACTAATCTTTAAACCCGTACAGCTTCTGGCCAAAACCTTTGGAATTCACGAATTTCCGCCGGAAAACGAAGTGTGGCGAAGGCTCATTTATCAACTATGCAGCTTTGCTTTTCGAAATACATGCACTTATTTTCTTTTTGAATTAATGGGGGTAGACTATCAGCAGTACAACTCAAGTCTTACTCCACTTTTTCTGGGACACACTCCCGCAGGATCTTCGACAAAGTCTGTAGAGCACTATGCCCAACAGATACACAGTGGAGGCTTCTACAAATTCAATTATCATAATGTTTGGGAGAACCGACGACGACACGGATCGGATCTTCCGACACAATACAATGTGGCTTCCATCGACTGTAAGGTAGCTCTGTATTATGGAAAAAATGATCGATTTACGTCAGTCAAAGATGTTCAACGACTACGAGATGCTCTACCCAACGTGGTGCATGAGAATCTTCTTAAAAGCGAAAGGTACAATCACATTAATTTTATTTATGGAAACGATGTTAAAACTGTGCTCTATGATGATGTGATAGAGGTGATGCGAAAAGTTGACAGTGGGGAGTTGTAGATAAAGTTTAAAACTAAGTTAATATTCTTTAGTCTTATTGTAATAAGTTATGCGGCTCATTTACATTATTGTATTTCTATAAAATATCAGATTAATATAAATCATTGTCATTTAAAGACAAAATTCAAATTAATTTTGAACAAGTTTAAAGCTGATATATACAACGTATTGAAAATGTATTTATTTTTCAAGTAAATTAATCTTTAAGCTTCTTGATGATTAGCATTTATTATTAATTACATATATGTATCAACTAAGCTTTCATATTAATTTTGTTCGACCTTATCAAACTCAAAAACTGCTTTGTAAATCTGTTATATATAGAAGTATATATATACCAATTATATGTTTATCGATTGCACAAATTAAATTTAATTGTTATTTTATATTTAAGAAGGGAGACGAGTTAATAAAAGTTGCCTAAAGTGTTCAGTGCCGATTGATCGCGCATTGGGAGCAGTTCATATTTTTATGTTAAAAGGTTATGACTAAAGTGAAAAATAAATTTTAATTCCTGAAGATCAGGATATTTAAAAGGAACTAATGAAACGAATATGTGTACAAAAATTTAACTTGTTTGTGTCGAGTCTGTGAATCTTTCTAGAATCGTTTCCGAATGATGTGAAATTCAAATCAATTTTCTATGTGCGCTGTAATCGAAGCACATGTTGCCATAAGTATTTGATTGGCCAATTTTGTTTGCTTAAATTAGTTCAATTTACATTTTTAAAATGCTTGAAACAAAAAATGTGAAACTTTTGTGTGGGATTTTGTTCTCATTTTACATGCATTTTAATTTTATTTCCTGCGATTTGATTCAATATAATGAAGTAATTTTAGAAGATGCCAACCTGCTTGTGGTAAGTTTAGTGTTTGATAGAATAAAAATTAAATTTAATATTATATGCACCTTTAGCCAGATCTGATAAAAAAGTATGAATATCCTGTGGAAGTTCACAAGATCCTGACGAAGGATGGTTTCATACTCACAGCTCATCGCATTCCCAAATCTGGCAGGCAGCCAGTGCTGATGGTCCACGGCCTATTGGACAGTTCTGCTGGCTTTGTTATCCTGGGACCCAAAAAGTCCCTGGCCTTCTTACTTAGTGATTTAGGTTACGATATTTGGCTTCTTAATACCCGTGGTAATCGATATTCCCGCAAACACCAAAGATTCCACCGATATGAATCGGAATTCTGGAATTTTTCATTTCACGAGCTGGGAATATACGATCTGCCTGCAACTATTGACTATATCCTTTCAAGGAGTAAAGGATTTGAGCAGTTGCACTATATAGGGCACTCTCAAGGAACCACATCCTTTTTTGTGATGGGCAGTGAAAGGCCAAAATATATGAAAAAGATGAAACTAATGCAGGCTCTGGCTCCGGTAACTACTTGGTACAATAATGGTAATCCTATTGCGAGGACGTTTGCTAAATACATCCGACCGTTGACTGTAAGTTTGATTTTTTAAAAAATAAAGTTAACAGATTATTACTTATTTTACTTTCAGAGCCTTGCCAAGTCCTTTGGCATTTACGAACTGCCACCTGAGAATGAAGTTTGGCGAAGACTTTATTACAACCTTTGCAGTTTTGCTTTTCCCAATACGTGCACATATATTTTATTTGAGCTTTTCGGCGTCAACTATCAGCAGTTTAATTCCAGTCTTATTCCTCTTTTTCTGGGCCATGCAGCTGCAGGATCTTCAGTGAAGTCCTTGCTGCATTACCTCCAGATGGTTTACAACGAGGGATTTTTAAAGTACGACTACTACGAACAAAATCCACGTATTTATGGAAGTGAAAACCCTCCACAGTATAATCTAGCTACTGTGGATTGCAAAATAGCTCTTCATTACAGTAAAAATGATAAACTGACGGCTGCTATAGATGTTCAAAGTTTGCGTGATTCTCTTCCCAATGTGGTCCTCGACAATTTGATACCAAACGAACGCTTTAATCATGTTGATTTTATTTGGTCAAATGATGTCAAAACAATGCTGTACGATTATGTGATGGAACTTATGCAAAAAGTGGATAATGGAAAGGTATAGGGAAGCTCTAAGGATTATTTAAAAACGGAAAGAGATTTAAATATATAAGCATATAATCCTTTAAGAAACCATAACCTACCATAACTGCCATTAAAATTAGGTTGGCAAAACTAAAGCTCCCATGAGAAAATTAACAAATTGTTAACAATAATGCCAAAGTGGCCAGAGTAGTTACACTAATTGGAATATTTGGAAGCCCATTTAATCTCTTCATAAGCCTCTTTGATTACTCAAATTGTTTGCATTCTGAAAATGCCACTATATTTATATAAACTTGAAAGCAAATGCTTCCTTAAAGCACTAGAAATACACAGATAAAGCAAATATAGTTTCCTTACTAACTCACTCAACGGCAAACACATTTTAAATTACCATGCAATGCATTTAAACATGAAATCAGATTAAATATTTAAATCGGGCAAGAGGCTTGTGGTGTGCCAAAAAAATAGCAGAATCTTTCTGCATATGGTGATAATATATTTCCATACAGCTGGCGGAAATTTATTGCAAGTACATTTTATTTAAAACTCCATTGCATTTGACACTTGGAAGTAGAGGAGAGGACCCCTGAGCTCTGTACGATTGCCAAAAAACTGAAATTGCAACTGACATTGGCACATGTGTGTAGGTTTGTCCTTTTTTTGCGGAGCTCTGCCTGGGCACAACCACAAGAAAATAAAAGTGTCACTCTATAGATGCAAACTTAATTGTTTGCAGTCTGAGTCCGAAACCAGGGGCACAAACAAAAGCATTCGCATTCGATATCGTGCCGCACAGGCCGAGGCTGCCACAAGTTTCTATTTCTCAAATAAAAGCCGAACAAACTAAACACAAAACTATAGAAAACTGGTTGATTGCACAAAAGCTACTACGTTTATGTGGCAAATCATTTTAAAGTGAGTTAGTTCTGAGCTGATTGCGTGAGATAGTCAGGAAGCGATAGATCTCTACCCCTAAGTGATTACCAACAAGGTTAGTTAATAGTAGCTCTGAAAAAATAGATCTAATTGGAGGCGACTTATATGGGTTAATTGGTTAAATAGTTTATGATATTTGCGGAATGTGAATAAATGATTAGTTTGTGGCCTATATTTTTAATTCATAAGAGATCTTTGGAAGGCAGTTATTTATATTTATAGAGACAACTTTGAAAATAATTGATTTAATATTGGCATACTTATATCATCTTAAATTTTTATAAAGAACATTTTAAGGTCTTGGAAAAATTGAAACTTGAACACTTTACTCACGAGTTTCTTGAGCCTGAGCATCGCTGAAAGCAAAAATCATTTTACACTTGCTTGTAAGCTGCAACGTGTCGGCTACTTGATGTGGTGGCATGCTACCTCCCCAACGTTTTGTTCTCCGGACCCGGCTGTATGTCTCTGCGGTCTCCGCCCTCATGTCGCCGACGCCTGCTGATGTCCTGGCTTATGTCAGGAACCCGAGTGTTGTTCTTACAGGCAACCGGAGGCAACAGGCGAGGCAAGGACTATCGCCTGGAATCATTCAGACTCAGTTGGCTGGCGACCGGGAGTATCAATCATGTCACTTGACCGAGCGGAAATCGAGTTCTCAGAGAAATGCAAATGGGACTTGGCCTCATAAAGTTTCGCCGAAGAGGGGCAGGACCTGAGAAGAGCTTCCTTTTTGGCAGAAAATTAAATTGAGCCCCGTTTTTGGATGTGGTGGGAAATTCGTTAAAATTCTATGGGTGCCATTGTTTTAATGCATTTGCATGTTTGTCCTGGGCCTGGCCCTATACCTCGGACTCTGATTAGGAGTCTTTTGTCCAGGAGTGCCTTGGAGTACAGGAGCACATCGCCAGCGGAAAACAAAAGCCGAGGCCAGAAAACCAATCGAAGTCATTTGAAGATTTGCGATCCGATTTGCATTTGAATGGGCCAAATGGGAAAAGTTTGAGTGTTTGGTTTTCTTTTTTTTCTTTGGCCAGGCTTAGGTCAAGGACCAGCTGTTGTGGCAGGCGGAAGAGGCGCCCCACGCCTCCGGCATTGTTATGCGATTGTTTTGGGGGAGGCAACTATCAACAACTGAAACTACAAAACCAGAAATAGCCCGAAAACCCCTTGGCTTGTCAGCTGCACAAGTGGGAAGAGTTAAGCCAAATCTGTTGCCTACTTTTGGGCGTTCCATGGATAAATCTCCTCCCACTCGATTTAGTGAAAAATAAACATTAAATTAAAACAGCAAAGCAAAAAATGATGTCAGTTTAAAATTTTTGTTGAATTATTTATTAATAGTTTTATTAAAAACCTGCCAAGCTGCCAGTCAATCGTAAAAATATTTAAAAGCGTTGGCCAAAAACATAAATCGATTTGCACTTTGAAATTATGAGCTGTCAACCAAATAATATTTTCATTTTCAAATGCATGCTTTTATTATTTATTCTCTAATTGTTCAAAAACCACCAAGTGACAGTACGTAAGCTACTCTTAAGGTACGTCTTTAAAATGCTTTAATGCATTTACAATTGGCTTACAACTAAATCCTTTTAAGTCTCCTTAAGTTATTTTACCTGCATTAAGAATATAGGAATCCGCAGTTTGTTCAGTTCAAGGAGAGCAAGCAAACAGAAAATTGTTGCCCATCAATTTTCCTGTTCCGCTGTTGCGGGCTAATTGAAAATAATTTTTGCTAACGATAGCCAACCCAAAAGAAACTAACAAAAGAGTGACTTACAGCATTGTTGCTCATGCACAGTGGTTCTTAGCAAGGCATTTTTGGTACCATGTAAAATAAAATTTAATATAATGTTGTTTTTCCAAAATTTTGTTGCATTCTTTTTCAGAATTGAATTAGAAATCGTTCAAGGTATCCCGCTCAAAAATCAGATGAAAATTAAAAAAGATATAGCCATCGCTTGGGTTCATATTGTCGTTTCCATAGACCTTATAGGGGGACCCATAGTTTGAAAGGGTCCTCATAGAAAATTTGACAAAAAATCTGAAAAAAAATGTGTTGCTAGGTTTTGATGCAGTCTTATTCAGAATTGAATTACCAATCGTTCAAGGTATCCCGTTCAAGAATCTGATGAAAAGTAAAAAAGATATAGCCATCGCTTGGGTTCATATTGTCGTTTCCATAGACCTTATAGGGGGACCCATATTTTGAAAGGGTCCTCATAGAAAATTTGACAAAAAAACTGAAAAAAAATGTGTTGCTAGGTTTTGATGCAGTCTTATTCAGAATTGAATTACGAATCGTTTAAGGTATCCCGCTCAAGAATCAGATGAAAATTGAAAAAGATATAGCCATCGCTTGAGTTCATATTGTCGTTTCCATAGTCCTTATTGGGGGACCCATATTTTGAAAGGGTCCTCATAGAAAATTTGACAAAAAATCTGAAAAAAAATGTGTTGCTAGGTTTTGATGCAGTCTTATTCAGAATTGAATTACAAATCGTTAAAGGTATCCCGCTCAAGAATCTGATGAAAATTGAAAAAGATATAGCCATCGCTTGAGTTCATATTGTCGTTTCCATAGAGTTTAGAGGGGGCCCCATATTTTGAAAGGGTCCTCATAGAAAATTTGACAAAAAATCTGAAAAAAAATTTGTTGCTTGGTTTTGATGCAGTCTTATTCAGAATTGAATTACCAATCGTTCAAGGTATCCCGCTCAAGAATCAGATGAAAATTGAAAAAGATATAGCCATCGCTTGAGTTCATATTGTCGTTTCCATAGACCCCATAGGGAAACCCATATTTTGAAAGGGTCCTCATAGAAAATTTGACAAAAAATCTAAAAAAAAATTTGTTGCTAGGTTTTGATGCAGTCTTATTCAGAATTGAATTACAAATCGTTCAAGGTATCCCGCTCAAGAATCAGATGAAAATTGAAAAAGATATAGCCATCGCTTGAGTTCATATTGTCGTATCCATAGACCTTATAGGGGGACCCATATTTTGAAAGGGTCCTCATAGAAAATTTGACAAAAAATCTGAAAAAAAATGTGTTGCTAGGTTTTGATGCAGTCTTATTCAGAATTGAATTACAAATCGTTAAAGGTATCCCGCTCAAGAATCTGATGAAAATTGAAAAAGATATAGCCATCGCTTGAGTTCATATTGTCGTTTCCGTAGACCCCATAGGGGGGGCCATATTTTAAAGGGGTCTTCATAGAAAATTTGACTAGCCATTTATTGCTTTTAGACAAAAATTCTCCGAAAGATATAAACATAATCCTCACCACTGTGCACCAGCAAACTTAATGAAAAATCAAACCTGGGAAGAGCAGTGAGGAGAGGAAGGTAAAAGTACGAACTGTCAGAAGCCAAGAGGTGCAAGTGCAGGTCGAAGCCACAGAGGACTCATTGGTTTCGTTTCTTTCTTTTGGTCCTGGAGGGAAACGCATGTCAGGCGAGCAGTCGAGCAGCCAACCGGAAGTGCTTAACAGCAACACCCATACACACAACCACACAAGCCCCCCATATATATTCCCTGGAAACAAAAGGAAAAAATCCAAGCTTAAGAAAAATGAAGAAGAAAATTCTTTGGGTTAGTTTTCCTCGGTAAACTTGCAGCAAACTAAAGTAAACTAAAATAATTTTGTAAATACACGTACACAGGTAAAAGGTACTTATGTGTATAAATCAATGGATGTGTGTGTGTAAGCTTTTTCCCGCCCACCTGGCCAACTGCTGTTGAAGTGCCTGAAAGCCAAGTTAATACTTGGAAATAATTTATCGAGTGCATTTATAATTGATGTTATGTGGTTGCTTCATGGAGCATCCAGAGCTCTTCTCATTCATTCCCATTGTTTGCTATTTGTTGTTTGGTTTGTTGGCCAGGATATGTTCAGTTCATTGGCAACGGGAAAGAGTGCGAAATGTACTTTCAATAACAATCGAATATAAAAGAAAATGTATATCCATTCAATTAAGTTTCATAGTTTATTCGAAAATTTGTGAATGAAAATGAATTGTTTTGGATTTTCTTGCCAAGCTATTTTTATGTTAGACTTTAAATGATAACCGAATTAATTAAACAACCCCAAAACATATCATACTTTAATTATGTTTCTTTTGCTCAAAACGGTCTGGTTTCGTTACCCAAAAAATATCTGATTTCATGAAATTTGCAATTTGATTTCCACGCAATTTACTTCCAGCCCAGGTCTTGCCAGAATCCTCCCCGTTTTGGTTACTCCTGTGATGTGAGTGGATTCCCGTATCATGTTTTCCGCAACACCACAAAACAACTTTTCTGGACAACAACATATGGAAGGAATCACGAAGGGAGCTTTACAAGCTGCAGTCCATCCAAATGTCTAAAATTTCATAATTGCAATGAAGTTTTTCGCCATGGCATCCTCCACGCAGCTTTGCTTTGTTTTTCCATGTGTTGTGTGACTCCCCCGCAATAGAATACTCAAAAAGTATTTAATTATATGCTGCTGTACGTCGTTGTTTATTCTGGGGTTCACCAAGAACTTTTTGCAGCTGTTTTTGGAAGCGGTTGAGGTTCTTGTACATCTTTCAGATGCAAAGGATAAGCTTCTGGCTCGTTGAATGAAATTTGATTTTAATTAATTTAATTACTAGTTGCGGTTGTTTTGTAGCAAATTTAACAGGTCTTAGGGATTACTTCTCCAGTTCAGATTCCAAAATTTTAAAGCTTCACACTTTGCATTTAAACCCTCATAATTCACGAATTATCCTTCCAACCAAAAACGAACATTGACCAATTTGTCATGCCTCATAATTTGTGCCTTATCTGTGCTTTAACTCGTTAACAATCGTGTCCAAGGACTCTACCTCCTTCCCAAACAAAAAAAAGGAAACCCAATTTAAGGCGACTGTCATTTGCTAAAACACAGAAAACAGAACCTCGGGCGGCAAATACAAGCAAAAAAAAATTAGTTCCATGAAAATGACGGGGAAAAAAAATCAAAAAATCTAATTAAAAATTTTGCTGCAATTCTAGAAGGTCCTGTGTGTCCTCTGTAGCCCATACCACTGGCCTCGCTGGGACAAACAAAAAAGCAATTACAATGCCTCAAACTGTTGCAACTTCCTGCAATGACAACAGAGGCGCTAAGCGTGGTACACAATATTAGCAGGATGACTCCTTCCTCTTTCCCCTCTTGCCATCCTCTCACATCTCCACAATTCCCCTGTTGAACATTTTTGGCAAAAAAAAAAAAAGAGTCGAAAAACCCCACAGTATGGTTACCCAGCAGAGGTCCTTCCACTGTCTATGTGTGTGTGTCCGTCGAACAGGCAGTCAGGATATCCTACTGGTAACCAGCCATCCTCCAGCCTTACTCCCCGACCGACTGCAGCTGCTTGGGTAGCAGTTTCAGCGTCCGTCTGTGTTAAATACGCGAATGTCCTTCCTAATCTCATTTGGTGATGTTATCCTGAACGAGTGAACGGAGCAGGGACTCCATGGAATCCCATGGACTCCTCTGCTCCTTCCCCCATCATCTCCCTATTGGCCCACGGCGTTGCCAACTCCATTCTGTATTTTGTGGTTAAACTTTTTACATATTGTTCTCAAAAGTTGAATAAAAGAATCCTGTTATGATACCCAGCCAATATTTGTAGAGCTGCCATTACCGTTTCGGCGATGACTTTAAAAGTTGTGTTTGACTTGCCAGCCAATCTATTATTAGCTTTTTCTTAATTTAATTTAATTTTAATTATATATTTGCCTGGGTTTCCTTAAGATCTGGGAATGTTTAAGGAATCTATGAAGGAATTCTCATCAAGGAAATCTATGGAATCTATGAAATCGAAGTTCATGGGTGAACCATAGAAGCTGATATATATAATATGATGTGGTATATATATTATTTCAAGTTGTAATTCTTAAAAATTGAATCGGTAAGTCGTATGTCTAAAGAGCTTTTTATTTTAAATATTTAAAAATTTCCCTCAAGGGTATTCATTAGTCTAATGCTTATTTCCTTAAAGTCATGGTTATTATAGCTAAAGTATTTTTTGCTGTTTGCATTTCCAACCGAGTACGTGTGAGTGGGTGGCTGTGTTAACCCGACAATGGCGGCGGATGGCGAGTCCTGCCCGCTCCTTTTGGCCGCTGCAACCGCTGTCTCCGCTCCGGAGCACGACAAAGCCCACAAAAGAACCTAGGGGGAGGTATGGTTTCCAAAAAAAAACGAAAAAAAATCCGCCAACACACGTACACAGTCGCCGGGAAAAAGCCAGGCTAAAGCGCCGCCAGTCAAAAAATTTGCTGCTTTCCTTTTCGGTTCTTTTTTTTTTTCTATTTTTTTCAACGTAAAGCTTTCCCCAAAATCAAGCCGGGAAAAGTGGAAAAAAATGCTTCGCACCCGCGGTGACCAAAGCATTTCTGCTATTCGGTAGGGTATAGACTGGAGTGGGTGCTTTGGGGGGTCACTGTTATTATTGCGTTTTTATGCATACTCGCATATGGCGAATGTCCTTGGCCGTGGTTACACCACATGATATACGGTATTAAAGTGGACCAAAATGCATAGGGATGAGCCGAGGGATAACATGGGGTGCGAAAGTGGATTTTTGGCTGGGATGGATTTTCCGGGCAGTCTTAGTGGCAACTGAACGTGCTAAAAGTTTTTCAATATTTTAAGCTTCAGTGAATTATAGGCATTGCCCGACTAGCCATGGCTGATCCCTGGAATTTTCATTGCCTTAAAAGGGTAAGTTTTTTTGGAAAGTCAATTTACCAAAAGTGCAGTAATAGAGAATTAGTTTTGTGGGGATGAATCCTATCTGTCCGACACGTGTAATAGATACACGTATCTACAAATGAAAGTGGTAATTAGGCGTGTCATCAATCCCGGTTAAGGTTATAGGTTCCCCAATCCGATAACTAAGATACATGTGTATTTTTTTGGCGCCACTCCTCCACCTTCTCCAAAGTTCACACTTGGGTTCGGAGGGAAAAAAACCAAAAATCAATACTCTGGCAATTAGGCGCCCGGCACCTTCACCCCTTGTGGCCCCGCCACTTGCTGTCCAATTTTGTGATTTATTAGTAAGCCCGGTGCAAGAGGGGGCGAGGGGCAATAGTGGTAGAAGGCTATACTTTCTGTGGAAAAAGTTAAACAAACAACAATAAATTGAGGCAACTTAAGCATACCAATGCGGTGTCTGTCAATATTTGCATAGACAAGTGAGACGTTCATTTGGTGTTTGATTGTGAAGGTATAGAGGGTATGCCATAGAGGGTATAGCGGGGCAACTTAACACCTCCCGATTCCAAATCCAGATCAAATACTCGAACAGGAACGTGGCTTATTAAGTCAAACGGATTACGCATGTCTCGAGTGGGTGGGGGCATTGGTGGACACTTTCCACGTTGCACGGCACGGTTTTGGTCTCAGGTATGTTGTCCAGCTTTTCTAAAGACACTGAAAAATATTTTATATAAATTATATACATAAATACAAAAAAATCAAAACTTCCTCTGACTTCAACCTCTTCTTAAAACCTTGGTATCTTGAGTTAAAGATTTTGTTTTAAATATAAAGTTTCTCTATATTTTATCTTCAAACTTTTAATTTTGTAAAATTTTCTAAAAATATTCTGTAGTGTAGATAAACATCTAGAGCAGGTCACCTATTTGTATTTGGATTTTAGATATCGAATGTCCGTTTACCATAGTGGGCGCATTTTTCTCATTTCCTCCATCGCGGGTTCTCGATTTCCCGCCCGGCTGGCCGCTTCGGTGTCAAAACAAACTCGAAAACATTCTCAGCTCAGTCCCCAAGTTGGAATCAGCCAAACAAACATATAGTAGAAGTCCAATAATATTTGTTGATCGTAGAATCGTGAATGCTGACACCTTCGTAGAGGAATGATGAATAAGAGCCCGGAATGTCGCCATGTGCACGATTGGGTCGCTGGCCGGGCTTATCAGTTCAGTGCAGTGGAGGTGCCACCATTACCTGTTTACGGGTTTACCTGTACAGGTAACAATTGTGTCCCATATAGTAGTTGTATTCGATCTAGTAAAGCTGAAATTATTTGACTTTCAAACGCATGATCTTAATATAAAAACTATCTTAAATCAAAGCCTAAAAATATGAGGATTAAATATTGTTTTTGTTTAGAAATATATTACATATTAAACTATCGTAATTACCTGAGTAATGAAAGTCGAATCTAGGAATCGTTATCAATTGCATTATCGAGAAATTGAAAAGATAAGGTGCCAATATGCCGGGTTTTTTCATGAAATTGTAAATATATAAGTTTTAACTCTATTTTTTTTAAGTTACCAAAAATTGTATACATTTAATTTATTCATTTTATATTCCTTCTTAACTGATTGCAAATATTCTAGTTTGAAATTAATTTGAACATCTTGCTTTACAGCTCTGTTATGTTAACAGGTTCGAGTTGTGAGCTCTTCTTTCTCATATGTTCGATGCCGGTTCAAACAAGTTCGATTATTTCTGTTGAGAGTTGTGTTTATAAATTTAATATTCGATAAAAAATATGTAGATTATTTATGTTGTTAAAAAAATATAAAGCTAATACTGATGGAAGACCATATAATTTAATTATGTTTTAAAATTTAAATATAAGCAAAGGATATAAAAAAATAAGTAATCTTAATTGGAAAAGGAAAAATGTCAGGGTCCTTTATTTAAATTATATATTAAGAATAATCTTACAAATTTTATTATAATTTTTAAAAACTAAAAAAATTAAAGAATTCTTTAAATATTTTTCAAAAACAATACCTGGGGAGTGCATGTAAGACTTGCAACGGTTTCTGAGAGAAAGAGAGCGACCCTGCCGACCAAACACGAAGAGTTCGAAGTTCTCGACGGCACAACTGCGAGGCTTCCACGGCGGATGCTTAATCTGAAAAATATTTCGGGCGAGTCGGACGTGTCGCGGATGGTTTTCGAAAGTGTTGGTTTCGTAAAATCGTAAAAAGTTGAATATTGGAAAACAGAAAAATACGAAAATTTGTGAAAACAAACCCAAAACAGTTGTGCAATTTTTTGGATAAAAGTGAAACTAAAAATATTAGTTTCAAGAAAACTAGGCAGAGATTTGAAAAATAACAGAAATCTGGAAAGTGCTGTTTTTAAAAAATTGGCTAATAGTAAAATATACTAAAAAAATTAAAGTGAAACTAATAAAGATTAAAACTGCCAAGTGAAGTGTTAAACATAAATCTGAAAGCAATCTTTGAAAACATGTTGGCCCAAAGTGCCCAACCGAATTAACTGAGACCGTGGAAAAATCGCTTATTTCGAGCTTACCAATTTTTAAAAGCGGATTCAGAACCGGATTAAGTCTCACCCGAAATGGAGGACGAACTGCGCTGCCCCACGTGCAAGCAGCTGTACGCCAATCCGGTGCTGCTGCCCTGCTTCCACGCCCTCTGCCTGGGCTGTGCTTTGGACATTCAGACCCCCTATAATCCGGGGTCAGGTCTCCCAGTGACCACCAACGGATCGGGGGCTTCCTCCACCGCCGGACACAATGGACTCCATGGACCCGTGAACGGAGGAGCGGCCGGGGGAAACACAGCTGGAGCTAATTCCGGTGGCCCTGGCACCCGTCACAGCTCCCACAGCTCCGCGGCCAGCACAGCCAGCTCCAATACCGGGAGCGAGAGCGTCACCTCCGACCAGGATCAGTCGGACAAGGTGAGCATCTTCAGCGAGGCGGACTCGGGTGTCGTCTGCTGCTCCAACACATCGCGACCGGTCTCCTATGCCGGCACTGGAATGCTACCGGGTGTGGGTAACGTGGTGGCTCCACCGGGAGCTGCCTACTGTCTCACCTGCCCGCTCTGCCGCAAGCTCGTGTTCTTCGACGATGGCGGGGTAAGGAACCTGCCCACCTACCGGGCCATGGAGGCCATCGTCGATCGCTTCTGCGCCCGCGAGGCGCTCCGCTGCCAGATGTGCGAGACGGACCCCAAGGTAGCTTCGTTGATCTGCGAGCAGTGCGAGATTCGCTACTGCGATGCCTGTCGGGAGCTCTGTCATCCGGCCCGCGGTCCGCTGGCCAAGCACACACTGGTGAAGCCCCGAGGAGCTGCCCAGCAGCGTGAGTCCGTATGCGGGGAGCACGAGGAGGCACTCTCCCAGTACTGTCTCAGTTGCAAGGCGCCCGCCTGCGGGCTGTGCCTCCAGGAGCAGCGCCACCAGGCCCACGACGTTCAATCCATCAACGTCACCTGCAAGGCTCAAAAGGTGAGTTTTAAGATTGGACTAAGTTTGAAAACTTAAAGAGTATTAATAAATAAATTCTTAACTGATATGTATTTAAATACTTCTTTTAATTCCTACCAAAAAATTCTTTAAGAAAAAGCTTCAACGACAAAGAAATCCTGGCAAAGAAATCTTACAAAATAATAGCAAAAACAAGTCTTGAAAAATATAGCACCAAGACAAACTAATTAGGGGCGAAAGTAAGGTCTTTGAGGAATAAATATATATTTACTTGGGAGGCCACCGCATATCCTGATCACATCCTGACTCGCTTCCTTCTTGATTCTTGTTTATATTTCGTTTTATTCGCTTTGCCGTTCGTCTGTCTTTTTTGTGGAAATTTATGGCTTGTCTGTTGGCCCTGAACATTTTTCATGCAACACTGTTTTGGCGCATTGCTTAGGGGATATTGGAATCCGAGAGATAGATGGCATAGAATATTGGGATTTTTTAAAAGGAGTATACCCTACAAATTCCAAACAAAATAGGGAGTTACATGGTTTAGATTTTATAAGAATATTCAATAAAATTTATGTTTTTAGACCTCAAAGGTATTAGATAGTCGACTCAGTCTAATGCCACTTTGGAAACTATTTCCTCAAGAAATTTTCTTGGCAATTTGGAGCCAAACTCACCTTCAACAGCTCTTCATTTTTAGGGACCCTTCCAAACTGCCGCAATCTCACAGTTCTGGCACGCTAATTCAGCGATAAGTTTTATGTCTGCCGTCGTGCTTCCCTTGCTTACCTTTTTGGAAATTTAATTTCTGTTTCGTTCACCTGTCGGGGAGCCAGAACGGTAGTCGAGTTCGAGAATTCCTCAACTGTCGTCGGATCGCTGGCAATTGTCAACGGCAAACAATTTTTATATGGCAAATGTTTCAAGTGCCTGCATATCCTGTCATCCCGAACAGGACGAGGACAGCCAACAGACAGACGTGGCGGGACAGACCAAAGTGCGAAAAGTGACAAATTGCAGCGGCTGCCAAAACAAAGGACGAGTCTGTAGCAAAGGAATCAACTGTCGAGTCAGGTCAAGAAGGATATTGCTCGAGGAGGTGAAGGAAAGGCAAATGAAATGGATAGCATTTTTTTGAAAAGAATTTCGGGAGGAAGAAAGTGGTTTAAGAAGTCAGTCAAATCATAGGTAGTAGAATTATTTCCTTTTGTGACTTTAGTATAAAAATACAAAGCCCCTTAATATCTTTAACACTGCTAGAATTCAAGCACATATAGATATATTTTTTTGAGAGTAAACCCATTGATAAAAAAAATATCTGACACACATATTTTGGCCTATTTCTGTATCTATTTGGGTTGAATGTTTCTACGCATTGGCCGGACCTATTATCAGTTCCATCAGCCCCTAAAGGTAGAGAGTACAGACTCATCCAAGCCCCTTGGACCTTATTTGGTGTAGAGTTTCCTAGATTCCAATTTTTGCTTTCGTTTCCTGTCTACTTATCTGGTCGCATGCCTCCACCCTGACGCATATTTTTGGCTGGATGTGGGATGGCCTGCAACTGATTTTTGATTTCCATTGTTCGGCTCCATTCGCCTGCAGGCCCTGCAGAGTCAAAATCTGAGCCGAACAATGCCAAAAAGGAATCTCTGACCCGGGGCAGCTGGGACGGGGCAGCTGCTCGGCTCATAATGGCACAAGCCAGGTGAGGTACTCAGCCCCGCATATGTGACACACGCACGAAATGCGGAGTGACGCCTCCACCTTTTCCACCAAAAAGAGTTGATAAGATAACCCAGGGGTAGTCATCAAAACAAAAAAACACCAAAAGATACTTTTTTGAGGGACTCGTATCAAAACTGCACACCGATGATTATCAGACACGTTGAATAATAAACTTTTAAAGACCTCATTTGATTCACAAAAAAACTGCTTGTAGGTGTGTAATTTTTCTCTGTGTGGTTGGAAGACTCACTTGCAGGAAAGTTCTCCTATTTTGTGCCATTTTTCACACCCACTTCTGGGCACCAAACTCTTTCTACCTGTCTGTCTGGGAAAACAGGTAATCGCAATACTGTTGGGTCGCGTACTTTCCCAACTTGTTGTCGGGTCCTTCGTAAATCATTAATTTTTTCGGTGTTTATTATGCAGTTGTCCTGTATCCTGTCTGGGTATCCTTGGCCTGCTTTCTACACCTCGACATTTCTCATTGTTGTTTATACATTTTTCTCTATTTCTCTCCCCGGTCTTTGTTTCTGCTCCTTTGAGATTTATGACGCCATCAAAGTGCAGCTCTCGGTTGGCTGTGTTGGGAAAACGTCTAAAATATTTTGCAACATGTTTCGTGTTGTACCCACCACCGCCACCCTGCCGCACCACCACCCGAAACACCCCGAACTACCCCAATTCATGTCCTGCCAGATGATTGCACTGCATTTGTTCCGTTTAATATGGCAGGATTCCATTGTTTTTTGTTTTCCGCCACCAACCCTGGGGCAATGGTCTTTGGCTAGATGTGTGTCGAATCCATCCAGAGTTCAGGTTATACGCAGTTCTGTGTGGATTTTCAGCAGCTCAACAATGGTCTTGGTTCTAAATAGGTTATTTTAGATACGATTAGGGGAAGGGTAACAGTCGTAATTGTGCCTCGAAGAGCTGTCAATAATAATAAGAAACACACTTATTAAATTCCTCAAATAAGGAGAAAGGTGGAGAAAGAATGTTACTATCACAAATCCATTCCTACTCATCCGAGCGTAATATATGTTTATTTATAAATAAATTCCTTTGAGCACGAGCAACCTGGCAGGAGTAAGGAAGGAAGTATTCTTTGATGGCCCCACACCAACCAGGACAGGACAGGCAGCTAAGTTAATTACAGTCCAATTACAGGAATTTTATGTGTAGATACATTCGGATTTCTGATGTTGGCAGCCGGTAGCTGCTCGGCTGTCCTTCTCTCTCAATATAATTAAGCGGAAAAATGAATTACATAATTAATAAGCAAAATTCAACGCCAGCCTAATTAACAGACCAGGCGTATGTGTGTGTCGGCCTGGCCCAGAATTAAAGCCCGAAATAAAGGAGCCGACTTGAAGAAGTTACACCATTTGATCACATCCCTAAAAACCGGCAGGATAATGCCAGTGTGTGTGTGGGGCAAAGTCAACACAGAAAGCCAATTTAATTGCAGAAGGGAAAGCGAAAAGGAACCAGAGTGCCAGTCAGCCAACATAAAAAATAAATAGAAGAGAATTCACGGCAATAAAATGAAATGAAACCCAAACAGGCAGACTCTAGCAATGAAAATTTTTCTCTCAACAAATAAACAGAGAAAATGGGAAAATGGCCCAAAAAAAAAGCTATATATACTTTTCCTAATTCATATAAAATTGCCATTTGCCTTTTCAAGCCATTTTTTTCCGAGGCACAGCTCTAAAATTATTTTGTCACGAGTAAATTTCAACAGTTGCTTGTTCACTAAATAATAACAAACCCCAGAACAGGACCCAACCCTGCTGATGGGTTGTAATTTTTACCTGTCCGTATCCCCAACCACCCCAATGGTTGGTGTTTTCCAAAGTTGGTCAAAATAACACAAACAAACTGTTTTCCCCAGTGCATAATTTTCAGTGTGTTGGTTGGGTGTGTTTCAGTCCCCCGAAAAAAACGGGGTAAGTGGTAGAAAAGGTTGGGGTGGGTGGATGGTACAAAAAAATAAAACCCCCGAGGTGGGATGAGGGGGTCGAAGAAGCAAAGCTAAGTGGAAGTAAATGTTTGCCAGACTTGCAGACATATGCATTACCAAGTCACGTGTCCACCTCCATCTAACAGGAGTTTAATGACCAAAAGTCCTCACAGGACCTACATGGCTCATTGTATGAATATCCCCAAGGGTCTAACATGGGGACTACTTGTCCTCGGACTGTCATCATCATGGCATTAATTGGTAGGCATTCGTCGTTTACTGATGAACAGATAAAGCTTTGTGTAATTGATATTTCCCCATCTTGATAAGGTCCTGTCAAAGGGGGTGGATTTTTGGGACGTACAACCCATTAAACTTAAAGTCAAGTCAAGCTAAGACCCATGCATGCATAAATAAATGTTTATTTTAATTTTAAAAAGTGCTTATCCGAAACAACACCGCCAATCTCATAAATAAATATTTATGAAATTCACTTACCCCTACACATTTTTTCCATTACCAGTCCGAGAGCTTAACTCCACTTTCATGGATCATGTGGAGTCAGCCCCTCATTCTGGAACTGCCCGCTGTGAAAGCTTCTAATTATTTCCACCATAAATGTCAAACCAGCTGTGTGGCCTGGCAGAAGATTACTGTCGAGGGCGTGACCCCACCCAGTGAGGTGGGGTGGGGAGGGGTCAAAGAGCGCTTATCTGAAAATTACTTTTCGCGAGCCTTTTCAACGCTAAATGCAAAATTACAAAAGTTGGGAAAAATATTTTGTTGCTCTCGCTGTAATTTATGCGCGATTTGCATGTCCCAGCGCAATTGTCAAGGTTTTTTGTAAATGCTTTTATTTTTTTTTGGAATTATAATTACTTTTGTGTTTTTTTTGCCAGGAGGGTATAACTTTTGACCGCAAAACTTTTTCATTTTTTGGGGCCACCGAAGACGAATCTAACGGCCATGGAAATTGTATTAAAAATTATTGGATTTTGTGGCTCATTTTTTTTGTGTCAGTATAATTGTGAGGGCATGACCCCGCATCCCGTATTTTTCCTCTTAGATTGGGCGCTGTGGTCCGCCCATTATTGATTTAATTTAATTAGTTTCCATTTTCCCGCTGACCATTTCAGTGATTTTCGGGTTTTGTTGTGTTTGCCAGTAGTCTGCGTTTATAGTTTTTAAAATTTTGTTTTGATTGCAGTGTTTGTGATGAGCGATGTGGGCTTGAGGGTTTCGATGACCCCGAACCGGCCGTAAAAGTTATTAAAATTTTATTGCCATCTGAGAGCCGTACTCGATTTTGATTTTATTGTTTTTCTTTTTCGAATTTTGTTCAAGCCCACGTACTGGACATCTTTGAATGCATTGTCGGGTTCTAGATTTTATTAAGGGGCCTGAGTTGCAAGTAAAATGACCAAAATTGAAGTAAATTGGATTTTATTTGTTTTTCTTTAAAAGAAAACCTCAAGTTTAATTTAGTATTGTGGCGTCCTTTACATGCTTCCCATAAATTGTTCAAGCATTTTCATTATCTGCCCGAACTATGCAAATATTTAGAAATAAATATCTTCCATAATAAACAACAAAGTGGCAACATATTGCCCACTCGACAAGTCATAAATAAGCTCCATGGACAGACCTCTAAAAAAAGAAAATAATAATAAACCAATAGCGAGTGCAAACTGCGCTTAATTTATGTAAATTCCATTTGCAAGCCTCAATAAAGAGCAGATTTTTTCCGCATTTAATTGCAGAAAAATGTTTATTTTTCTATTTATTTTAAGCGCTAATTTAAACGATAAATAAATAAATAATGTTGCTGCATAGTGCTTGGCACTGCTGTCTGTGGTTTGTTGAAAATAAATAAATTATAGTCTAGTTGCAATTATTCAGGAGAGTATATATTTAGATAACTAAATTATTCATGATATACGAATGATAGTTTTGATAGTTCTACAAATTCCTTCAAGTCTGAAAATCTACTACTATCGACCCATAATTAGCCATCGCAGTTCAAGTACTTTGGATAGGTTTGTCTTTGCTATCAGCCATGTTTGCGATAAGACCTGGGCTGTTACTATTTACCCAAGAGCTTCGGTTCATGTCATTGCCTTCCAGAGCATATATGGTATGTCGACGATTGCCGACCAAGTTGTGTAGCTTGTATCTTGTTTGATTTACCGATTCCGTGAGGTGAGACTTCATTTGTTGATTGATTTTCTGGCTGGGTTGCGGCACTCAGAGGGCCAGTTACCGAAAGCAATTTGTCAGAGCACTGGCTTAAAAACAAATTAGAACATTTTCCAAGAAGCCAGGGCTAAGTAGTTGTTATGTGATTAATTTAATTGGAGAAAACGTGTATTTTTTTAATACATCGCCTTACTTTGTGGTGTTGAAATTCAATTAACAGGTGTAAAATGAGATTTAACCAATACCAGTAGCATCTGAAAATAAATAAAAATCAATGGCTGGATTTTAAACGAATTTACAAGCGATTTAACAATAATATTTTCCAACAATTTTCACACATCAGCCCATATGCAAATTAAGGGAAATAAAATTCAAACAGTTTACAATCCGAACTGGACTGGACTGGCAGCAACATTGAAATTGTTTTTAATTATGCGTAAAAAAAAATAATGAATTACGATTTATAGTACAGAAATCAATGCAATATTTTTGCAAAAGCGATTTCTGCTGTTCCTTCGAGTGTCAAAACGGAAGTTTTTAATTTACATGAATATGCAAATTTTCCAACTAAATGAACTGCAAAAAAAAAATGGGTAAAAATACTTAATGAAATTTCGATGAAGGAATTTTATTAAAATTCGTTGTTTGTGAAATCATTAAATGACTGTCGCCTGACATTAAATTTTTTTGGGAATAGTGTGAGGAAATGGAGGCACTTTTATGATTGTTAAACGTTTGACGCTCGCTCTCATTGCCTTGTTTAATGGGGCCGTAAAAAAATTGTCCCGTTGTCCCTTTTTTACCCTCCTCCGTATCTCATTTTTTAATTAGCCACCGCATAAAAAGTCACCCCGCAGCCAGCAGCCCCCAGCCAGCAGGCAGCACCCAGCAGCCAGCATGTCACATGTGGCACGAGCGGTGGCAGCAACATGAGCAGCAGTTGTAAGGTGTCGTTAAAAACTACATTGTGCACACCCGACTGAGGATATATAGTATGTATGTAGGGGTTCGTATCCCTATCCGGATAAAATATATATATGCATCCCTAGCCAAAGGGGCTGGCCGTTTTTTACGAGTCCTGCACAGCGCCAACTGTCAACGGGCTTGTTGACGTTTTAAATTTCTTTACTAGCTGCGTGTGCGGCATGTGAATGCGAGGTTGTGGGTGCGGTAAGATGTCTATCGTCCCCGGGTTATTATGGTCCGGGTCCAAGCTCGGAGCTCCAGAGTCCGGTCAAGTGTTAATGGCACAGTTAGGTGAGGAATTACAAGGGATTTTGTGAGAAGAGCAATTTGCAACAAGGGATGTGTTGAATAATCTTTAGGGATACTTTAAAGATTCTCCTTCTTTATATTTTTTCAAGATTTAAATAATTAATGAACTATTATATATCTTATCATTAGTAATTCTTATCAAATGCTGACAAATCAGAGAGTAATAAAATAGTTAAAGTCATTTAATTAAGACCATCTTTAACTCCATATAGTTTAATTCCAAGCCATTAAACTACAAGATAATCAAAAATATCTAAAAATCTTTGAAAATAATGTTTTGTATGTGGATTAACCTCTCGTTTCCTGCCATCACCTGGCAGTTGAGCTCGTTATGGATCAGCTACTTGAGCATTCAGCTCCGCATGAGAGTGCAATTACATGCAGCACGTAAGCCATAAAAATGCTTCGAAATGCTTCGGAGGTGGTGGCGGGGCAAGTCCCTAAATTTACCCACTCCCCGACCGGCTGACAGATGTTTATCAACAGCCAAGTTTATTGCATTTCACAAGAATCACACTATAAAGCTGATAAAGTGACAAGAGGGTACCAAAGAGAGCAGTTCTATAAAGGGCCGGGGGAAAATGAAATCAAATCAAAGCCCAGAAACAAAAATCGATAACGAACGAATGCGACTCAACGTTTTGCTTTTATGGTCTCTGGTATTATTGAGGTCTGCTCCCAATTATCATATTATCATATAAAACAGATAATTTAGTGTTTGTGGGGGACCCTATCTCCATTGCAGACACGTAGTTGTGTGGAGGAATTTTCCAGCATTTTCCCAGCTACCCAGGCATATTGGTATTACATTAAATCTTTAATTTTTTTATAAACCTTTCCTCACTTTTGTTACAACAGGCACCACTGTAGCTGTAGTCTTGCCCGCCACATACGACAAAGTGACAACTTCATGAACTATTCAAAGTTCCCTGAATAGAATCCGTCTGGCTGCCGCCCCCCCCCCAGGTGTGTGACATCCGTTCCAGGGGACAGTGCCTTGTCCCACACCCACCTCCCATTAGCTGTGTCCTGGCGACTGTGCCGGGCATGCCCTGTGGTCACCGCCCTTGAAGTTCTGGGGCTCCTGGTTATTTTATTGTTATCTCACTCCGACTGGACTGTCTCTGCGGATTGCGGCTTGTCAGCTGTCAGCGTTTTGTTGACTGCCCCTGGTAGGACGGTTGGTAGGAGCTGATTTAAGCCAGCTTTCGGCCAAGCCATCGCCATTCCATTAGCATGTTCCATTTGTGCTGAAAGACGGGCGGCATTAATAATTCAATGCTTCTGATTTCAAATGCAATAACAATTTGATTTATTTACAGATAGTACAATAGTTACTCGAGTTGGGGAAAGACTCGGACAGTGACTTGAGTTGATTATCGTAAGGTTTTTGGGAAAGGGATATTGAATTAGGAAATAAAGCCTGTAAAGGGTCTGGAGTTGAACAATTTATGGCTTTTATAATTGTCCTGATTAAGCAAATGAATTAATTTTCAAAGGTGTTTGTGAAACTCCGCAATTTAATGAAACTTTCATAAAACTTTAATATATTTTTTCATTTTTTCTTTCAGGTATGTAACAAGTATCCCAACAAACTTCCTCTGCTTTGATTTGTGAAGCGTAAGTAAGTCCTTATTTGCCTTTCGGCCATTTCATGTCCTTTGTGGAAACCAGAATCAAAGCTGTCAAGTGTCATTGTAATCAGATTTTCAACACGTGGCCATGGACTTAAAAAAAGCTTATTAATCCACCGAATCCGAAAAAAAACTGAATAATAATTTTAATTAATTAAATTTCGGTGGATTTCTCTTTGTGGCTCAGTTTTTTTGTTCTGGCCACAGGCAAAGCCGCTTAAAATCACAATTTTTGTAAAGTTTTTGCTGCGACAGAACGCGGCCTTTGAACTGAAATTATGACCCGAGGCGCGGGCCTGTCAACAAGTGTATGTGACCGCCCTGGTCCACAGATTTTTATGCCATTTTCCCAACCGTCCCGACCATGTCTGGATATTTTTTAATCAATAATCAATGCCCGAGGACATTGTTGATAAACATTGTGACGTGCCCTTAACAACAGATACGTTTATATTATATATTATTCCATTTGCCAGGGGGCATTTCATCATTTTTTCGTGAATATTCAGTGGGGGGAGTGGGACTTTCTACAAAAAGGATAATATCATTCTTTACAGGGAGGTATATTTGGAAGCCTTTTTAGAACTCATTTCGATTAAATTTGTAACATTTAACCATTAAAATGCCCCAATATCCACTCAACTCCTAATGAAGCAATTGGCAAGGGTTGACTTTTCAACCGCCTTTCCCGGAAAAAAAGTAAACACGGAAAACCTTTTTGGCAAACACCTGCCCAAGTGACCCCAAATTTCTTACCTCCTTTCCTCCATCCTCCCGCCTCTGCCCACATTGCAAACAATTTTTAATTTGTTGACTTTCGTTGCGGACCTTTGACAAACATTTATTTTAATTTGTTTGGCCTGACTAACGAAATAATTTAGATAAATGCAGACACTCTTCAAAGGCCGCCAAACTTTTTCCCAAACATGGGATCTAATTAAGCGAATCCATGGTTGGGTCTAAAAAATGTTCAGGGCCTGTCCAACAGAATTGATTACTTGACCCGTTTCGACTTGACGTTCTTCTCGAGAATTGCCCAACACATTTTAACAGTTTTTGTCAATTTTATCAGGCTCTTAGCAGGCTTATTGTCCCTCGTCCTTTTCCTCCTTTTGGGCATCCGCCTTTTCTTTTCCTTAATGTGCCAAAATGTAGTAACATTTTTTATTTATGTCAACCGCTTGGCCAAATTCACAAAAAAGCCAACACAAAAAAAAGGTCAATGGGGTTTTGGGGCGAACTTTCCCTTATTAAATTATTTCCCATTTTTTTCCAGCCAGCTTTTTGGCCATTTTTTGCGTCTTATCTCTGGCCCACTAAACTGACCAGAATAATGTAAAAGATTTCCAGTTTCTGGTATGTCGAGGGAAGGATAATACAATGCCCGCCTCCACTGGTTATAAAGAATCTTTGGAAAGAATAAGGGAAATGACGAAACTAATTAATTATCAGGACTATGGTTTCTTATTTTAAAGTGGATAGTGTGGATGGAAACTTAAAGCCTTGGTTCTTGTTTGTCTTCAAGTAACTTTCTGCTGAAAGGCATAGTGATGAAGGTTTCTTTGCCACAGAAACACACAATTAGCCGTGGAAACAATTGCATTCAGCGATTTGTGGACGGGAAATGCAAATAAATGCGCATAATAAACGAGCTGAAGCCCAAAGACAAACCGCGTGGCGATTCAATTAAAAACTGCTGACCCAGCTGAGTCGACAGGAAGTCAAAGTTGCAAAAGGATAAGACAAAGCCGAAACGAAACGATGGAGAGCAAGGAGTGCGTGCTGTTGAGATGAGAGACATTAGATACAGGACTGTGTCTTGGAGTGGCTCGGCAATTCCTATCTAATTATAATAAAACCCTGATGCGGCCCAGGACATGGCGAAAATGCCAAAAGGCCGTAACAACAAATGGTTCTCGAGATGATTAGGCTGCGATAGCTGGCAGAAGCTTCGTCCTGACGTTGGGCACAAATTACACAAATGGCATGCTGATTAGGACGACCTAGGTCCTGACTAGTTGCCTTGAATATGCCAGTTTAATTAAAGCTCTGAGAGAACAAAAGAAAAGTCGATTGAACTCAGGATCCAGGATATGTATCCTTGGATTGTTTAGTATCTTCCACTTTTAATTCAATTACGTTTGTGGTGTTATCAGGCCGAATGGTAGTGCCAGAAATTAATGAGCGCTAAATTAGTGAAGATTATGCCATTAGGGGATGACAGCCCCAGCAGCCACGCATCGCGCAACGCGCATCAATGTCCTGGATGTCCTTTTTCCGGCATTATCGAGCTGCCGAGCTCATCAAGTCTCAGCGCAGCCTGATGATTTTTATTGTTTGCTTGACCTAATTTTCCTTTTCTCCAGCCATCCAGCCACTGGCATTGACCATTTTTGTTTGGCCTATCTCTAATGTCTGGAATTACCCACAAAAGAGGAAAGAAAGACATTCCAGAGTGCTTCAGGGCACACACAAAAATGTTTATGAACAAAAAGCTTTGGCATCCCTTTGTGGGCAGATTGAGGGCTTCCTATCAAAATTTAATATGAACAATGGCCAAGAACTAAAATGCTCATATCCCAGATTGCAGATGAATTTCCAGCAGAGGAAGCCAGAGGAGGATACTGCGCAAAAATATTTCCAATTTTATGCATTTTTCGATATTGATGCGCAGGTAAAATTGAAACAAATAGCAGAGTGGCTAGACAAAGGATAAAATCCTGCTAAGAATTCAAATAATCATTAATTGTAAAATACATGAGAACTAGAACTGCAAGTCTCTCCATAACACAATTCCCCTTGCTCCATTTCCCAGCTTCCCCAAGCCCATTTATCAAAGGCCATACTCCACTCCAAGCATCCAGCTAAAATTCAAAATGTTTTGCCTCCAACTTTACATGTGAAGTTCATTGACAAAGTTCATGTTTTGATATCTCCAAGGGGGCCTGCATTTCCTGGTTAGAACCAACCAACCAACCACCAGACCAGGATCAACAATGACAGAAACAGCCACAGCAGCCGAACCATACCCTTAAACCATTGTTCTCATGCAAAGTCGCATTTAACATTTTAACCTTTCATTTTCGAAACAATTGCGTCTGCTTATAAAAAATAGATGCGAAACGAAACGAGGCGAAATGCCAAGAGAGCTGGCCGAGCTGAAGGGAGACTTCAGATGTGATAGGAAGGGATTGAAATGGATGGTAGGTAGGCGTTGCGGTGACTGGCAGCAGGACTGGGCCCCATACGGGGGCTTCTGACTTCCAGGACTCGCTCACTCAAATTAAAATGTATAAAACAGAAGGAGACTGATTCGGGCTGCGGCATCCAAATGGAAATAGGACTGGGAATGGGACTGGCAGTGGCAGTGGAGGTTCGGCATGCCGTGCATATTCCCAAAAGCAATAACGATGACAGTCAAGAAGAAGGTTAAGCTCCATGTAGATTCACAGAAAGAAAATAAAGTATTTTTAACATTTTTATTTAAAATTATGGGAATTTTATGGGAATCATCCAGATTTGTTAGAACAAATAAAAGAAGCTTTCAAAACCTATAGCTTCAATATTTTCCCCTGGCAGACCTAGCCAATTTTTCTGACAGTGTAGCGCTGCTCTATATCCACCTTTGACTGGCGATTCCCATTCTCCGGTTGAGCCTGGCATGCCATAGCTCTGTGGCTAACATTTCAATGCACTTCATTCCATTGCAGATGTGCAAATTTGATTTTGAGTCGCAGTTGACTTGCAGCTGTTGGGGTCTTGTCTCGGCCTCGTACTTATTACTCATACGCCGAGTGTGTTGACATATTTCCAGATACATATACTAGATGCTATGATGTTGTGCCCAGGTATGCTTTTGTAGGCAAACGATGCTGGATTACTGGGCGACTTCCCTTTCCATTTCCATTCATATTCCACTCGGGCCGGGCTTGGGGCTTCGGGCGATGTAACTTTGTGTATCGTTTGTGTTTTCATTTGCGCTTTGGCATAAAAACTTTGCATACTTTGTGGCGTCTCATGCAGCTTGTGGAATGTGTTCGTCCTTTCTACGTGTCCCTCTTGGCTGAAAATGCAAGTGTGAGTGTGTTTGCCTGACAAGTGCAATAATATCATAAGCACAACGGCAACAACACGTTTTCCCCATCTGCTGGACTGGTGTTTTTATGCATTGTTTTGAGATGTTTTTTTTTCTTTTGCCCCAGGCAGTTTTGGTCCTGCAAGTCCTGACAAAACCCACAAGTGCAGGAGACCCAAACCCTGAGCTTTAAACTTGAGCATCTGTGTGTTGGGTGATTAAGGATATACTTTTCTTCTTCAAAGACAGGATAACAGCAAATTAATGGTCTCCCAATGAGACTCCGCAGTCTTGTCTTAAAATGCATTCAAGGCAGTATATTTTTCTAATCAAAAAATGGCTTAAAATTGAATTAAAGCAAAATATAAACCAGTTAGAAAGGGGCATGACATTTTAATTGAATTTACTCTAGTCATAGTAACTTTGAATATCATTATAGTCATCGTTGTCACATGGGGGCCGAGGTCTTTCGAAGCCCAGACTGTCGAGTCACCTTCCGACATGGTAAATTACAGATAGGCCATGCCCAGCCGCCCTTTTTAAGCGCTTTTAAATTTATTTACTAGCAAGGCAAGTTGTCGTTGTTGCAATGGTGTTGATGCCGGTGTCGTTGTTCGTTGTTCCTCGAATGCAAACGACACAAAAAAGTCCAGACACAGACGACACATAAATTGCCGGCATACGTGTGTGATGACAGGCGAACGAATGGATGAATGAATGAATGGGTGGATATGGAGGTATACGGAGGGAAGGACGAATGGACTGCCAGCCAGAACCAAAACCAACACTGCGGAGCAGGAGACGTTGACAAATTGATTGCATTCTTTTATTTTCTATGCCGGCAACATCGCTGCACCACATGGCGTATGCGTTATATGGTTTTCCTGGCCCTCCCGCCCGACCGGGCCGGTGTCAGCACTTTGGTCTCAGTGGCTCTGGGCTGCTTTTAATATGGTTAGATGCAGTTGATTGAGTTTTAAGTGCCGTTCTATGACAACATTTGCTCTTGCCTTCAATTAAAATGCAACAAGAAAGTAAAGGATAAAATAAAGTTAGGAACTAGATGGCCGTGAGGCAAGAAATAATGTTATTGATTACAGGAAAATAAATTAAATTTTTACAACACACACTGACAACAACATGCTGTCCCATCAAATGTCAGTTTCTGAAGGAAGACGACTCCTAGTGTGTCTGACAACCGTTCAAGATCGAAAAAAAAGAACCTTCTTTCAGGACGAACACGACCCACGCTTTTTATTTAATATGTCATTAATAATTTATAAATGAATGCACATCTCGGAGGGAACTCAAGGGCTTCTTTCACTCGAATTCACAATTGAAAAATCATGTGAAAAGTACGTGAGTGGGCTGGAGGGAAAAAAATCCGCTAAACAGTATGATTAATTCATTATTTATTTATGACATTTACAGATGGCGTGCCAAAATAGAAAGCGAGTCCCCTGATGAATGCAGAGAAAGTCCTTGTAGGTGTAGGTCCTCCAATGGCAATGAAGATGCCACATCCGCCCACTGTTCGAGTAGAAAGAAACTCGGGATTTTCTCGGCCTTGCACGCATCATCAGTTGGGCTGGAAGGGGGCGGTAGGTGGGAGGTCCTGCCCACACAACCAACACCCCCTCCTAAACGTGCTAATGCTATGCAAGAGCACCTCTCACTCCCCCACTCTCCATTCGGCCGCCCCCCCAAAAAACACCCCACATAAATATGCATAGAAAATGCCTAAAAGTTAATTACCGTCAACATTCTGAGTGGCGTCTGAGGCCAGAGGCAGGGGCGTGTTCTATGGGCGTTGATTTTAATTTATGGCAGACAAACTTTTCTCCCACTCCCCACCAGCAACACCCCAGCAGCCCCAGCTTCTATATAGTCCCTCCCAAGTACACCCTCTGTGAGCTCTATGTGTGAGCTGGTAATTTAATATTCATGACCGTGTTAAAATCAATGCAAAAGAAGGAGAGACCAAGTAGGACAGATAGAAAAGTTAATGCCACTGGTTTGGTAACTGGCCGGGTCTGGTCTGGTTTGGTCTGGCCTGAGCCAGCAATCTAATTAGCAATATTTTATATTAACGACCGGGCTGCTAATTTTAATTGAAATTCTATGCTTCTATTCTAATTTTTTTTGGGTCTCAGCCTCCCCTCAATATCGGGGCATAAATCTCAGTCTACCCTTTTTTTTTTAGGGCGGAGACCGAGAAGTGTTTCAATAATTACCCTCATCCTGTTTTTCTTGTGCGGGTGCTTGAGTGTTAACAACCTTGTAACTCAACATATGAGGGTTTTTTGAGGAAAGGGGTTTTGAATTGACTTTAAAATGCAAATGATTGTTTCTTTATAAAGAAGAGCATACGCACTTCGTGCTAAAAGTTCTCACAAATCCCTTTCAAAGTTTTCCTTGCTGTTTTTGGTTTCCTGAAAGCCTCCAACCCACATATTATCCCACACACTCACATCCTACCATTATGCCATTTGACATTTGCATTTCAAATGATTCTGCTTGTTGACTTTAATTAGCCGAGATTTGTTTCTGCTCTCCAGGGTCCCTCCTGCCCCTTTCCTAATAGCTTTTCCCAAAGAGGAGACCTGTTCGAAGTCCCTTTACTAGTAATTGAACCAACGAACTAAGCTCTGATATTTACCTTGTATTTGCATAGTTGCGAATACCCCGAAACGAGCTGAAGAAAAAAAAACATTGGAAAATTCTCCATTTTCCCTGCCCTGGCAGCGTTTTCCGCTTCGGTCGTGGAAAGTCTCATTACCAGAGCAACAACCACAACGAATCGATTTCCGGGACGGGCAACCCGCCCCTCAACCCGAGGCAAGCTCATACAGGTGGAAAATGCGCAAAAATTCATTGTGCAGAAAAAGTTTTCCTTAAAAAAAAGTACACAGGACATTGGGTGGTGGGGGGAGGGACATCACCTGCCTTCGGCGGTTGCTTTCTGCTCTCTGCTCCGCCCTCCCCCCGGCCTGCCGTGTGGCGGGAAAGTGTATTAAAATGCGAGGAGCCAGTGTCTTCGCAGCGACTACCACCCCCGGCACAGCTGTGCCCAGCTGCTTGGAAACAAACAACAACATAACCGAAAAGGGGGAGACTCTCAGCCCCTCCCCAGAACGGCCCCCTCGGCGAGTTGCTCCTTTCCCCATTATTGCGGTTTGCTGCACGGCAATAAAATGCTTTAAAATTAAGCATAAAAGCATAAAATATTTAAATTCAAATGGTTTTTCGAGCCAAAAATGAAATGAGCTTTAATGCCTAGTTGGAATTTATTTATACATTTTTCCGTTTCTATTTAAATTTGCATTTTATTGCAATTTGTTTGATATTTGCTAGCTGGCTGTTCTTCTGCCGGTTCTTCTGGCCAACATAAATTCTTGTTTTATTTTATGTTATTTTATGCATTTGCCTTTTATTACCCACCCACGACAATGGTCCTCGAAAGGTATATGATATTCCCGAGACTAGGTTTTTTGTTCTGGTACTGCTTCTGGTTCTGGTTCACCAAATGATAATTTATGCAAATGTCTGTGTAGTCCTGTGTCCCGAACCGTGGATGAAGACGAAAAAATCGCTGAGGGTTGCAACAAAAAGCCTCCCAAAATTCGAGGAGCTGGGAATCCATTTTCCATTTCCATTTTAGTTTGCTTTTCAGGACGGCAGCCTCTTTGTGCTGACATGCCTTTGTCATTTATTTTGTTTATCTCTTTGGCAGTGTGCTTTTTTTACATCTAACAAATTATTATTATGTTTCGGGCCATTTTAGCTGATCCAAGCGGTTCAGAGCGGTGCCCGTAAATCACAAAAATCCAGGGAGGCATTGTTTGGAGGGGGGACATGGTCCTGACCCTTTGGACCTTTCGGTCGTCGAGCTGCAGTTGAGTAATGAGCTGCTTATCGAAGGGCCAAAAGGTATAGCTCGGCTTGTTTCCGAAAGTTAATGATATGACTTCATCTGATGATGCTTTATTTGGTTTGCTGAGCTCAGGGATTCCATAAATGAAGAAGGTGTGGAACAAAGGTGTTACTTTGAGAGAATATTAGATATTATTCCTCAAGCTACCAATATCTTTAAATTGCTTTAACTTTTAAAGGATGTTACTTCAAAGCCTTTACCGAAAAGTACTCAAAGGATGTTTTCACTCTTACAGTGGATACCAGCATCCATCAATGGCTCTTTGCCAAATTCCTGCATTAGTTTCGTTTACTTTTCAATTGCTCCTGAAACAAACTCCCTTTAGCATCTCTCAACCGAACTAAGTAGCCAATTGACAACTACAAATTGAACATTTATTTTCCAGCTGCAGATCGTAGTGCAAGTGCCGTGCCGGAGGATGGGCAATGTTTTACATAGACATATGTAACACTGGGGAGCCCAAAGGACTCAAGTGGTCGGTCATCGGACTGGCAAAAGGGATGCAGTTGGGTGCCGCATGAACTTTGAGAAGATGTTTGAGCAGCTAAGATAATAGAATTTTCTCCTAAATTTAGCCAAAGATGCCTCACGAAAATAGTCGAAAGTAGTCGGAATGTGGAGTGGGGGTCTGAGTTGCTTCAGGTCCCTATGCAAATGTCTTAGACATGGTTGGCTGACTATCACAGTCATGGTCGTCATCGTTCTTGAACTTCTCCCCCGTCTAACGAACAGACAGAAGACGAGGATATATCCCATTCCTGTTTTTGTTTATTTGTTTACTTTTTGCCATTTGCCTGCATGCCAGTTTTCCCCTCAACTTTGTCATGGTTCCTGCTCCTTTTCTCCGTTCTTGTTGGCGTCATTATTTTGTTGTCCTTTTTTTTATTTTTTCCTCTTGGTCCTTTCTCATGAGCCATGAATATTTTCATATTTTCATGCGACCACTTTGGTGTCCTGGCTGCATGTGACTGACTGCGAATGCTTATTTCCAAGGCTCTCCTGCCTTATCCTGGCAATTGTGTGTGTAAAACTTTCGGCTGCTGCCTCTACTTTCTCGAAGGTCTCATGTGTAGGACCATGTTATTTAATAGGCTTTTGTGACTTGAAGGAAGAACACCAAATGGCTGGGAAGTCGATACAGTGGTTAGGATATGATTAGGTGGAAGTGCTTCTAAGAAATAGTTTTAAATAATGTAGTATAGCTACAAGTGTTTATTGAGTAATACTTTCAAACGCATTGTTTTAAACTACATCCTTCACCCCTAATATTATTTCTTTGGAAATATCTCCAAAAACATACCACTGTCCTTAGATATCCTCAATGCTATCTCGTTTTACTTTTTCCTCGCTCTCCAAATATATTTTCATCTCACCCTCGATGTTTGTTTAGTCTGTCTGGAGTCCTCTGCCTTTCGGAGTCGTCTACATGTGTCTGCCCCTTGTCGTGCTCCTTGCAACCCCTCTCAGATCCTTAGATCCCAACCCCCTACCGCAAACGCTTTCCGTTCGGCTTCCGTTTGTATGCACAGTGGCTGCTGTTTTGGTAATGCGTTCAGATTATTAAACATATTTTCTGATGCCTGACAAATGGCAGGACAAACGATGGCAAAACATTCTATTACCCTGGCTGGGAATGGAGTTTTTGGCGCTTTTTTTGGGCAATTAAAAGAAGAACTTGCCGCGTAAAGAAAGTTACTTTAAGTGTTCAATAAAAAGCCAGAAGCAAAGTTGGCTGTAAGCGTAAGTAGGTCAGGCCATTAAAATTGCCACACCAGGCAGGAAAACACCACCCAGTGGATACACCCTCGTGGAGATTTATGTGTGTGCTTTGGTCTGTTTGGGGTTGGGGGGTTGGTGGGTTGGAGTACAAACCAAAATAATGTATCCTATATGGTTTCCTGTTTCTTGTTTAATCGTTAAAGGAATTCATGGTTTGTTTCTGGCAGTTAAAGTTGTTCTCTGTCCGTTGACACACCGAATAAGAAAGGGGAGCGACTCCACACGCACCGGTAGCACATCCGCCAAACCGGAAGTCCTGGAAACCGTAACTCGGCCATAGGGGGCGCCACCTGCAACACACACACACTTTGGTAAACTTGGCTCGATTCCCTCGGCTCTCGCTTTTAGAAGTTGTGCTGCTAAATGCTTTCTGATTGTTATTTTTCGTGTTTCCCATCCCCCCGCCTTGAGGTTCTTCGGCACATTCTCGATGTTTCTGCGAAATTACAATTATTACACGGCCCCCCACCTAGAGTTTCTTGCAGTTTCCTTCTGGCTCAGATGCCTGGGCGCCTCAGCTGCCTCGCCTGGGTGTTTGCCTGCTTTTCCCCCAAAACTTTGGTTTTTGGCGCTACAAATGCAAAATCTGGTAATGTAGGCGTGTTTAACACAAACTTAAGTTGTTCGTAATGACTTTGTAGCGACAACTCCGGGGCTGGGACGTGGATTTAGGAAAAAAAAGGAAAGTCGGGGAGCCGGCTCTTCCGGCGGCTCTTAAAGCAGCGGTTGATGGCGAAATTTAATGAAAAAAGTTTGCAACTTAAGATGAGCAACTCTGGAGCGAAAAACGAAGACAAATCACAAGTTAATGAGGCATCTTCTGATAGGGAACCAATCTCAGACACCTAGAAGGTTTAAATTTTTGACATTTTAGTTATAGTTTTCTTGAAAAGTATACATTGCCTTTGTACTCGTCCAGTCAGTAGATCAAAAATTTGAAATTCCTTCTCGAAACCCAACTATTTTACATCTGAGACTCAGTGTCTTGCTCGGGAAGCCATGGAGGAGGACCTAGAGTTTCTTATCAACGCCTTGTCGGTGCCCAACACCCCACTGACAGAGCCCTACGACGAGGGGCAGTTGCTGGAGATGCGAGAGACCTTCAAGACGGTGCAGAAGCTCATCCGAAGCCGCCCTGCGGAAGTGGAGGAGAGTCTTCGCCAAATGCCGCGATCCAAAGCCGGCGGGGACACAGGCAGGGTCAAGGACCGAAATCTCAACTCGATGCTGGCCCTGATGGACAGTGATTGTAGCAGGGGCTCCCCGGCCTGGACATCGGCCGATAGTGGAGCTCTCACTTCGCCGATCATTTCGGAATGCGGCCTGCGAGGCATGAAGGTGATGGGCCAAAACGACACTGATTTGGAGAGCAGTCAGTTCGAGTCTGATGAGGAGTCCCATGGTGCTCTGGTGCCCTACGAGGAGCTCTACACGGACAAAAGTGCCTCGGAAACGACTCTCACTGGCGAGAGTTCTGTATCCTCCACGATATCCTTTAGCATTCCCATGCAAGTGGTCTGGAGCAACAGCGACTACTCGTCGCAGGTCTCAGATAGCGAGACCACCATCACGGCCGATGGACACAGGTTCTCACTCATGAATTAAGAGGTTTTGCCACATTAGTCTTAAAATTTTAGTGATTTCTATATAGTGACTTGGATTCTGTAATAATTTTAAGTCATTTCAATGGTTTGCAGGGCATAAGGATGATTTCTGAAGAGTAATTGTGGTTAACGTTAAAGGATACAGAAAATCACTTTAATAAACAGTCCAAAATTAACAGCATGGAAATAAACTTTTAAATGGGAGAAGCTTCTATACAACCTTACTTATAGAGCGCATCTCTATGCGATTCTCAAAGAGATTCACCTCTCTATGCACTTCTCACTGAGTCCACCTTACAAGTGGATAGTAGAAAAGGGATCAGCGATCAACGTCATCAAATTAGAACGCATCACCTGACCCCAGACACAGTTTTAATGAGCTACCATAGGTATGGTTGATATGGTAGACGTGACCCCTCATTTAACCCATGCTGGCCACTCGACTGCCGACTGGAATGGAACTGGGAAAAGTGATTAAAACGGAAATTTAATTGAAATGCGCACATTTGCGTAGGCATTCGCCCATTTCCGTCTGACTGGGCACGCAAACCACTCTCGGATGCTCAGATACTCAGATAGTCGTATATAGAATTCCAAATGTTTGTCTACTAAATGCCCGGGGGTCATTTGACAGGGTCTTTGAACGGGTAGGGCCGTCAGATTGGTGTTTGGAACGCAATTCTGCGTATTTTTGAATTCGACCGTTCCTCGGATATGTAATTTCAATATTTTCTGGTGTTGTTTGCGTGCGTGCTGCAATTTCCTACCGACTGTTGTCGACTGCCGACTACCGCTACCGAAAAATCTAATTTAATTTCGTATTTGTGCCTTTTTCTATTGCTCACCTACCACCCACACATTTTGGAGCGTCCATTTGTATTGAAATGTTGGTATGGAGAGTGGTTTGGTGAACAGGTGAGGCCTTCGAGCAATTTGCTTTCGCTTTTCCTGCTTTTGATTTTCCCCATATTGCCGTCACTTTTGTGAGTTCTCGGGTGGGTGGGCATTTCGACTGCTCCTTTGTCAAGCCTGGCTCTGGTTCGGGGCAACAATTTGCAAAGAGAGTGAACCAACCTGGTCTCGTGTATGACCATTTATTGTTATGCATATTAAACATTGGCATGTACGGAATGGAATTCCAGTACGAGTCGGGAAATGCAATAAAAATGTTGTATGCCAGCAATTAGTTTAATGGGAGATCTAAGGGAAGGATAAGAAATATTCAAGGAATGAATACCTGTGGTTTTCTTTGCTTTTGAAATACTTACATATATGTTTCTGATTCTATTGATATTCGCGTGTAAAAATAACCTAAGACAGTATCTTATGTGTTGGTGGTTTCCTACCACATTCCTTTAATTTTCGACTCATTCATGTCCTAGACACAATATGTATGTTGGCTTTCATCCAGTCAGCTCTTCTCATTGAAAACACCATTTAAGCCACACCACAGCTCTTGCCACCGGAGTTGGTTAGTCTCTGTCTTGTGCGGCATGTAATTGCAAATCCAATTAATTTACGAACTAGCAGAGCAAATGTTCTACTAAGTAAGACATAAATAGCACAAGACCCGACACCAGACCGTGTGTGTTCCAGAATTTAAAGTGTCTCGTGTTCGGATTCAAGTGAGCGTTTTCTTTGGGGATGTCAGTCAGTCGAAGGAGGAGTATTTGACGCCGTTTTTGGAAAGTGCTTCGGGTGCTCAGGTTGACAAATGCACAACAATTAAGTGAGTAGTTCCTGAGAATTTATGCTGACAAAGATACAGAGATGATTCTCCCAACTTCCTATAGAGGGGAGACTACTAACAAACGATGGAAATTGAAAAGCGAAACTGGGAAACTGGGAGTGAGCCAGAGCTCGCTTTCGGGCTGATGAACATCCATTTCGCCTTAATGCTTCCGTGGTGAGCATTAAAAACCTGGAAAGAGAAATTATGCTAATAAATCGCAGCGACACGTGTCGTTGTACTCGCGTTTCAGTTTTTCCCCCACCCGGCATGTCACTAATGGACATGCGCCACGGAATATGCATCGAGTAGTATTCCTCAGACTGTTGCCACAATGTTGCACTGTGTGTTGCTTGGGATTATTATGGACTCTTGGGCACTCCTGCACGTGGTGTTTACACATCATTTACATAAAACGAGCAACAACTTTTTGCAATTTCTTAACGAACAACAAAAGGAAAACCGGCCCAACAAAGTTGTTAATTATACTTGACTGGACGACACAGAAACGGTCTTGCTGCCTCAAGACCGAGAGAAAAAAAAAGGACAAGGTATCCTGCTCACTCAGCCTTTGATAATGACCGAAAGGACGAGATGGTGGAAGAAGGGATTTTTCCGGGACCAGCCCGCTTATGACGTGCTGGAATAAACCATTAATCAAAGCTGCATCGCCTGGGCGAGTCGGGCACGGTACTACCGCCAGTTTTGAATATATTTTTCCGTTTCATTTTTTATTCCTTATCCGGAGCACCACCGGGCTTCTTTAACGACTCCAACTAAGGGGAAGTGGTTCTTTTGGTCGCGTGTGTACTATTTAGCAGGGTGCATGGCCCTGAGCCGATTGCCAGATTAAACAATTTAGGGCCAAGCGGAAAAAAATGTGTATTGCCTAATTGTAGTAATTAATGAGTTTAGTTTACAGCTCCGATGAGAAGTGTGTGGGTCTTGGGGGCGAAATGAGGTGATGATTAATAGCAAGGAAGTTTTGGCAAACCCGAAAAGTAATTAATAATATAATAACTACAAGAAATATTAAATTTATTCGCTTCTGTAAATCCGAAATCCAAAAATTTAATTACATGCCTCGATGAATCGTAAATAAAGCCAGCCAGACAATGCCCAGAGTTGCAGGATGCTGCGAATACAAACAAATATTTTTAATAAGTGGATGTGGATGTGGATGTGGATGATGGCCCGAAGGGTTCTCCCATCGACTGCACGTGCGTGGTAGTAGTCCCCGGCAACCTTAACCTTTCGTTAGGTATTTTTCAGAAATTGCAATAAAACGTATGGCTGAGCAATTGTGCTGCGGACGAGTAATTTATAAATACTCGCCTTGCCTGCCCTATCCTGGAGTCTGGAAAATCCTTTATATTTTGATGATGCTCCTGTTGAGCCAAACTAATTTCCCGGACAAACATGAAAAGGCCCGGAATGCTAGTAGCATCCCCCTGAAAAAAAACACAAACACCCCTCTCGGAAAATGACATAAAAGTGGATCGGAGGGGGTGGCGACGATTCTGTGGATCGGTTTTAATTCCACTTTCCGTCTGCCGTCCTCTGTGAGGATTTCGGTGGTGGCTGCGTTACCATGGTGGGCGCTATTTCCCGGGTTGGCTTTTTTTTTTGTTGGCTTCCAGGTCGCTTAGTTAATTTCCACTGCAATGCAACGTGAGGCATTGCATTCAAAATTAAATCCTCGACGGACTATTTGTCATTTTTGACAGCATCCAGCAGAAAGGGAGGAATTTCGACTTTTGCGCAAAATTTTCGGCTTATGGTGAGACATTTATTTTCCTCTACTACCCAACAATAAAGGACTGACTGTTGAACTTTATATTCCCATTGCGTCAGAACTTCTGTTGTCATCGCGATCTGCTGTTATTGTTTGTAATTAGATCTATCAGGAAGTTATTTCTTAAACTGGAGAGTTTTGGAGTTGAATTCGAGGAGGGAAGTTAAGGAGAAGGTCCTTTGTGATATCCAATATCAACAAGTTAATTATGGGTACAATATCACAGTGTATCCTTTTCACATTCACATAAATCTAAGCTTAAGCTTCTTAATTTCAAAATATTTTCTCACTAATCTGATCAGAAAAACAAAATACGCAACTCGTTTATTCCCGAAGGGCTGCAAAAGATTAAAATCAAATGATGTCGTAAATTGTCACAACTCTTTGCTTCCCAGCCCCGCTGCCACAAAAAATAAATCCCGCATCAAGGATATTAACGCCTTAGACCGCTTACTGTCCAAATCATAAATCATCAAACATAATAGACAGTTCAGACATGAAAAAAAAACGAAATTGAAAACGAAATTTGCATTCATCGCACATGACGAGGTTCTCCTTTAAGTACATAACAATCAAAAATTATGGTTTTATGAAGGGTTCTGCGCCGGGATTAGAGATTTCGGTTGAGGGGCAACAAAGTCCTGGCAACAGTTGCGAATCGAATCGAACGGGAGCCACAAATGCTTTTCCATTGTCGAGTCTTGAATGGGAATGGACGTCCATCCCCCTCCTTCAGGCCATTATAAAGTTTTGTCAAGTTAAATTACCAAAAATTGCAAATTGCTTGGATTAAACACGACGGCGAACAGGGACAAGGACATGGCCACTTTCGCTTCCTGCCGGCCATTGTGTGGCCAAAGGATTTCATACACTCAATATAATTAAGGGTTCAAGCCTTGTGGCCGAAGCCGGCCGGAGTCGTCTGCCTGTCCCCGGCAGAAAACTTTGTGTCCTGGCAACAATTTTTGGCCGAATGCTCTGTGGGCCCCCGAGTTGCTGGCCAGAAGAGAATTTGTCGCCGGCCATTCTGAATTGTATGTTAAATTAAATTTTACCACAGGGACCAGTCTGGCCAAGTCATTGAGCCTCAGAGTCCTCTTCTACTGGCCAGTGGCTGTGTCGGTGGCTGGGTGGGATTGGTTGGTCGGCTTGTGGCATTAAGTTGTCTGTTTGTTGAGCTTGACAGATTTTTCATTTGTCAAGGCCGAGAGGGGGGGCCTGTTGGCAGTAGAAGTTTGTTTGCCCTAGGTGTTCCAGGTCATAGATAGGCATATCCAGTTAATAGTATACAATTTCAGAGCTCAGACTGAAATTTTTAGCCAAATTCACCATTTACGTTTCTAATAGAGATTTATTTTTGTTTCATTGCAGGTAATTTTCCACATGACACTCTCTCCATGATCAAAAGCCAAATTAAATGCATAAGTTAAAATGTCTCAAGTGCTCGTTCATCGCAATCAACCGTCTGCTCACACTCGTCTATAAATCAATAAAACAATGACACAGCCTCTTGTAAAGACTCCGCTCCGTAGACCTAATTCCGTGGGCCAGATCAGCTTCCCCAGGCAGCAGCTAAAAGTGCTCTGCAATATATCACTTGACTATTCGGCTGATTGTCATCGCTTAAACGGCCAGCGGAGCATTTCATTTAACTGCCTTTCCTGGGCCTGCTCCCGAGTGCCCCCACTGCGTATACGCAATGCCCGCTCCCTCAACTACTTGAGTGTGTGCGGAATTGATGTCGAGTGTGGTTGCCAAGAAATAGGAGGCAGCGCTTCCATTTAATAGGCGCACATGAGACTCCCGACACATAAAAACCAATTTCGCGTAAGTGATAAAAATGCAATGAGCATTCGCATATTCGCATTCGCATCCCAGACCTCAGTCCCACACGATTTCTTGGCTCAACGATGATTGGGATTCTGATTGCGATTGGGATGATCATTATGATGAGCACTCATATGATGACAATCGCCGTCTGGTGAGGCAGACGCCTATGAATTAAATTTACGATGGCACGGCCACTAGTTTTGACACATATATCTTAAAGAACATCGTGGCGCCATAAAAATCTGTGGCCAGCCCTAAATGGAAGGCAGACGGTGGGGGATATCCTATATTAAGAGTGCAGGGAATACGTCTTGTTTTGCGTTTAATTGTTTAATTCATCAGGGGGGTAGAGGGACATAAAACCTTTACAACTAGAGATGGGCTAGAAAGTGAAAATAGGAGGAGGATAATTATATCGTTCTCTATCTTAAGTCTCTATCTTTAGTAGCATCTTACTCTTAACTTAAATTTTAATTAAATAATAACCCATCCTTCGATAGTCGTGACTATCACAATGTCACTCCTAGAAAATACTTTGCTTTTCCATTCCCTGCAGCTTTCAATCATCATCAATTTCACATAAAAGTGTCGCCCACTCGACGCAACTTGCAGACGTCTTCCGCCACCAACTGGCACCTCCGCTGCCACCACTGGCTTATCCCCTCGCCCCAAGGCTATAGTCTGCCACTGGCGACATAATGACGAGATCATATCGACAGGCAGGGAGTCAAAGTCAGAGTTGGAGTCGAGACGCAGTCGTGGCATTTTATTTGCTGGCGTTGCTGGCATTGCTGCTGTTGCTTGGCTTTTGTGTAATCGTGTGAGCCTCGTCATTGTCATTGCAATGTTGGCTGTCTCCCTATGCACTTTTCAAGTTCAATTTCAAACCCAGACCCGCACCCCACTGTCGGCCTGGCAAATCAATCGCCTGCCAACGATGGTCAGTTAGTCAGTTGGAGTTGGCAAATGACCGGCATGGAGTGTAGTCTGTAGTCTGCTCGTTTTACGAGTATTGTTCCGATGCCTGTCATATTTCCTGTCTGCAAAGTGTTGAACGAAACTTTTATGGCCCTTTGATAGTTCCCATTGATAAGGGCCTGGAGTCGGGACTCATACAAGTTTATATTGCAGGAAATCTCACGGTTGCCCCGAGAAGTTGATGAGGAGTTTCGCGCCAAAGTTTTCCTCGATGATTTGTGGAAAGTTACACACATGCTAGTTATGTTTCCGGTGAAGAGTGTTTCTGCCTTTGGATTAGATGTCATTCAATTAAAAACCCATCAAAAGATGTTTGCCAAGGCAGAGCGTACAAGTCTTTTCCCTGCAAATGTTGATTTATGTTTATGATTTATGCAAATGGCATTATGTTCTTAAGTCTTTAAAGTGTCGTATGTGGAACTACAAATAAATTTAAATGGCAAATTGGCTGTTGCAGAGTCTCAGCCTCGGGCGATGGCCAACTGTCAGCAAAATCGCGGCTATAACAACTATAATTACCGGGCTGACAGCCACTCCCTCCGATTCAAGGCGTTGCCAATAGAGCTTTCCGGGGAAATTGACACATTTGTTGAAATGTTGAAATCAATTCGAAATAGGATTCGATTTCGAGTACGATTTCCGCCCGCGGCGGGGCAAGTGCCAGGCTACAGCTCTCCAGCATAATTGAAATTGACATATTTCATTGTCGGAGCGATGATGCCAAAGTAAATTTTCAATTTTCATCAGCATTTTTTTTTTTGTGCTCATTTTGGGAACGGGAGGAAGCTTTAGCCCCGCATTGATTTACTTTGATTTTGGGACTCGGATTTTGATTTCCATTTCAACGCCCGCTGTCAATGCTTTCGGGCCTTTATTTACCATTTCGCTTTGTTGTAAGCCGCCCCGGGGGTTGCCCAAGGCCGGGGAGTGGGGGGATTAGGCTTGCAGCTTTGTCTGTCGGTTGCTAAGCGCCTGCCACAAGTGTTCGTCCATCCGGACTCTGGGCCATCAACTTTTTGTGCGTCACTGCGAGCGAAAGCGTCGAGCCCTGTTGGAGATTTTTGGCAGCTTTGAACGGATTAGCCGCCCGGGGAGCTATTTCCACTTACAACTCCGGCGATATGGTTTAAAGTTTAAAGTTGGTCATAACTGGGAAATCAATAGAGGAGACTTGGAAAACTTTAAGTTATTTTCTAGCCTCAAACTAGACTAGTATTTCTATGAATAAGATAAAGGATTTCAAGCCATAACTCCCCTTACCTAAAGCCAGATTTAAATTTTAAAGCCTTGAGAACAATAAACCTCCTTTTGTTCACTTAGCTGACCCAGTTTCCCCCGCAGCTGTGACCCAAAAAAAAAAAATGTAAAGAGGACCCACGCCATTCGCGGCCAGTCCATAAATTACAATGCCAAAGGAGAATAACAAAAGGGCCGGGTCCGGCCAGGTATTTGGGTCAATTCTCATTGTCTTTGCTGCGAGAGGTTTTAATTTGGTTTTAGTTTTATTTCCAAGCGCCGGATCGCAGTAGTGGCCCAAAATGCAGAGTAACAAATGCACATATTAAATTCGAGCCATCTAGTGCAATGTCCCTCATTCGTCGGCAGTTCCTCCTTCCAGCTGACCCCGAAGGACTCTCGTCGAGGCTTAAACCACCAAGATGGACAGACCGACCGATGCCTTCGTCCGTTCATAGTCTCATTTTGGAGTGTGACTTGTTTAAAGTGCCTAGGTTCGGTTTGTACTGATTGTTGTTTTTGGTGAGGTGGTAGTTGTAGTAGAGCTGCTGGGCCTCGCTCTTAAAACTAGTTTTAATATCGTGTTTTAGTTGCTTAATCAGACCCATGCGATAGGAGTAGTTCTCCTTCAGAAGGGTAATTTTCCGTTTGTACTGTTGCTTGGCGGTTTCCTGAAGAATGGCGGCCATTAGGATGCGTGGGGTGTTGGATTTCTTCGATGAATGGATGCTTTAATAAAAACATTTAAATATTTAATATTAATAAAAATTCTAGACCTACCTTGAGGCATTGGAAAAGGAGGTGATGCGACTAACGCTGGACAGGAGACTCCTCCAGCATTTTCTCTTCTCCTGCTCTATTATTTCGGTGTCCTCGTTGATGTAGTCCGGGAGATCCGATATCCTCATATGGCTGTCGATGGTCATCAGGTTTTGGAAGTAGATCTGCATGTCCTCCTTTTTAACATCCTCTTCAGCCAGTGTAGCGTTGCTGCTTCCTGGATCCTTGACGGCAATGTCCGATGTATCCTTGGGCTCTTCTTTTTCCTTCATTCCCGGGGCTTGTTCCAAAGTAGAATCCTTGACAGGTTTGGGGCCGACAATGGGCTTCTTCGGTGTGTCCTTTACTGCTCCGGAATCCTTCTTGTTCTTGATTTGGTCTTCTTCAGAATCTTGCGGAAGAATATTCTGCTCCTCGCTGAGAGTCTTCTCCGAAGCTGACTCGTTGAGATCGCGATCCTTAGAATAGAGTGTCTCGGCTGTGTGGATGGGATATACGAGTTCCTCAGAATCTCGTATAGATGCGAACGAAGTCACTGGTTCTGATCTGGGGTTCTGTTCCACCATCTTGATGATTAAGTTCTCCTTTCCCTCTTGGTCTCCTTGCTGGAACTCCTCCGTCATAGGTTTCAACTCCTTGGTGGAGCTAGAATTCCTTTCCTTAGACGAAATGTGACTCTTGGCCGGCACAGCAGGTAGTTTTTTGATGGAACTAACCAATCCCGACGAATCCGATGAGCCAGAGTCCCAGAGTTTATTATGTACATTTGTTACTTTGATTTTGTCTGCTTGTGTTTTAGTGTTTTCAACCAGAATTTTGGGAGTATCCATTTTGTTGGATACAATTTTGATTTATTTTTTTTTGTACGTTTTTTTTTGTGTCTGGTGAACAAAAATTGACCCGTTTCGTTTCACATCGTTTGGAGAACTAACTATACTACCATTTGGCAGTTGCCAGATAAGTTCAAAGGCCAACTCGACCCTTGATTTAAAACAAAGCGCCTACTCTGTGAGACAATCTTCAAACCCAAAACCTACATTGTTCACAGCCCAAGGCATTTGGGATCTTGGGTAAAATCAGGACTCGGAAAGGCATTTGCCATCAAGCTGAAAGTTTCCCTAAAAATGCCCTAGGTATTCACATAAAAATAAAAAGGCCCAGAAACATAAACATAAACAAACTGAAACTCAAAGTCGGAGTCGGGAGTCGGGACAGCATTCTTATCGCCTTCATTTATTATGCAAAGTTTGCTTGCCGTTGAAAATTTCCCAACTGCATGCAAAGGTCTTAAAACTGATTTTTGGCCCGGCACGGCTTTTGACCCGGGATCAGGGTTAATCAAAGGCCGCATTCATCAAATTGCCACGCAACACGATTCGCTGGCATGCGATCCCATACAACATTTTTCACATTTTTTTTTGCTAAATACTCAGCTATTCTTAAACAAAAAATACAAAAGCTTTAATTGCTAAAATCTGATAAAAAGAATCTCAAAGACCAAACACAGCGCAACGACTTGTATTTTTAATTTTTCAACAACAGAAGGTGCGGCTGTAAAATTTTAATAAGTTTCTATTTCGTGGCAACGGCTGTTTCTGCTTCTAAATTCTATTCTATCTGGCAACTGCTGGCCGTGCTTCCCCATTTCGTTCTGGAGTCTATAATGCAACACTTGCGCAGCAAGAGCCATTTTTTCCGGTGGCAGAGCAATGGGTTTTTGGCGTCTAGACAACGAAGGGACTGAGGCTGAGGATGCTTCTGGTGATGCGGCATTGCGGGCCCCACGTATCTGTCTGGAGCGATTTCATGTGGTCTGAGATTTGGAACACAGTCAGCTGGCCTTATACGGCTTAGCCTGGCTCGAAGGAACATGGTCTGCATGGCTAATAAGGTGCAGGATGGAAAGGGGTTTCAGTCGATAAGGATTTCTATAGTTATCAGATGCGTGAAGAGAACCATTTATAATCTATTGGATTGGATATTGTTCTTCAAGTTCCAATTTTAAAATATAAGAAAACGTGTTTGTTTTTTAAAACAAAATGTTATTAAAATTCCTAGATCTCTTGGTAGATCCTGCAACTAGACCAAAATTCCCTTAGTCTGTGATTAGCGTGCCACACTAACCGCATTTGGTGGCACCAAGCCCCCTCATCGGGAATCGATGTGCCAATGAACTCGTCAATGAACTCGTTATCAGCGGGGCTTTCAGCTAATGGAGCTCGTTCTGCAACCGATTTCGATTTTCGACATGCGACCAGAGTGGCACGCGATTCCCGAATATGCACCACATGCCACGCCCACCTCCTACTGCCTGTTGGTCGGTCGGGTTGTGCGGCTCACGAATTTATTACAATTATGATTATTTTTCTCGTGCTGTTTATGCAAACAAACATACATATTTAGGGTCACGCACGATGCGGCAAACTGTCAGCCGGAAACGGAATTGATTATCGGCGCTACTGGATCCGGCTTTCAGAGGCGCCGCCTCTTTCGACTTTTCCCGGCTGCCAGCTCCTGCCTGCCACTTTATCTGTTTGCGTGCCGCGTTGCCGTTTGCCGCCTGTGTTGCATTTCAAATTCGGTGGCATTTAATGACTTAATTTAGTTCTATGTTTCTATGATACAGAGGGGAAAATGCAGGACACAAAATACTATCTAGATGGCCATGACTTTAAGCTCACTCTTCGGGATATTTTTGAAAGGTTTCCTACATAACAGTTTCATTATTCAAAATTCCTTCCAAAGTGTAACGTAAACTCTATTTAGCTCCGGCTACGAATAACTTTGCAACCAAAATGAGTGACAAAAAGGCGTAAGTTTAATAAAGAACTCTACCCCTTGTTCCCATCTTATATATTTTGAACCGATTTCTTTGTAAAGATCCTCATCCCGAGGCCATCGTCCTGCGATACAGTTCAGTACCGCTGCTGGTACGCCGGAGACCAAGCGCAAGATGCTCCTCTACCGCCGCCTCCTGTGCCGTGAACTGGCCCGCGACAACAAGAGCCCTGAGGAGATCCTTCAGGCCCGAAGGCTGAGTCTGCGGCAACAGGACCAAGGACGATTTCCAAAGCAATAAGACCTTATAATTCCAAGCAGTAGAGTTTTACGTTTCTCGTTCGATCCTCTTGTTTTTTAAAAAATAAATAGAATATTTGGCATTTTATTTATTTTAATATACGTTCCGCAGACTTTACTAATTAAAAGGCAACCCAAAGGTATTTCCATTTACATAACCACTCTTTCCGGGACTTCCCCCAATTTGGCCAGTGGAAACAATTTTGTTTAGCCAGCGCACTTTTTGCGGTTTCAACAGTTTATTATTAAGTGTTTGCCAGACACACAAAACAATTCAAATAAATAACAGTGGCATCCAGCAGAGCCAGCTTGGAGCATCCGATCCGTCCCTATCCGAGGGGAAAAAAATAAACACAATAACAAAAAAAAAAGTAAAGCGTTGAAAGTGGCGCAGAGGCTTTTAATTGCCATCAGGCGCCAACTGTTACCATTTGGTGAACTCAGTCAACTTTTATTTATTTATGTAAATTTGTTTTGCCTTTTTTTGGTTGGATATGGCCAGTTTATTTGTCGCAAAATTGCCAGAGACGATCCTGAAACTTTGGCCCCATCCATTTTGACGACTGAAAAAATAAATTGAAATTGTTTTGACAATTGGCGCAGCATCAGTTTAGAAATTGTCATAGAAAAATATTCGAAAGGCAATTTGCGGTGGCTCATGGTCCAATTAATTGGCCAGCTAACACACAACCCAAGGGAATTGCCCAAAAAAACTTATATTTTGGCCAACTTTGTCCATCTGCCAACAATTGTTTTGGTATTCAGAATGTCAACTTGTTTATTTCATACTCTCTCTTAAAAATATAAAACATTTTACTTGAATTTTGTGAAATCTTTAGCGGCGAATTGAGAACAGATTGAAGTTGTTGGAAGGTAGAGGTTCATTTTCGGAGAAAATGGCTTTTTCAATCACCGAACGGGGACTACCCTTGTGCTGTAACCAGTATTTCCTAAAAATTAAAAGAATTTTTTAAAGATATTTTTTTATAATTTTAAAAGCTATTACTTACATCTCGGTGACTTTTTCCAGAGATCCTTCTAGCATGCCCTTTACGGTTCCAGCTTTAGTATTCATGCACCATCCAGTGAGGCCTAGTTCTTTGGCCTTTTTTTGAGTGTGCTATAGAATATTACTACTAATATTTGACTAATTTTGATTATAGATATAATATCTTACCTTCCGGAAATAGACACCTGATAAAAATCAATGGGTTTTATTAGAGAAATACCTAGAGTCTTAAGAGCAACTTACCCTGAACTTTGCCGAAAACCTCAAACTGGCAGGTGAATACCTGGCCATCCACTTTGGGTTTAACAGACTTGACCAGACGCGGTTGGGTCAATCTCGACTTTTCAATTTGGCTCATTATGAAAGTAAAAAGAAGTTATGCTTCATATATTTAAAATTTTATTTCCTTCCGAGTAAAAGGTATCAAGCAGCAATAGTAACTGCCTCGACAAAGCTAAGCTACTTTTGATTTGAAAATTTCCGCTTGCTTTGCTCATCATTAAAATTTACGAACGAAACAGGACTTGTAGCGATGGACTTGTAGATCGATGACCTCTCTGGCAGGACCTCAGCACTTCCGGTTCGTTAGGTTTAATGGCTGGGCCGCGAAAAAGACGCCAGACGGAGTCAGAAAGGTGGCCACAGGAGCAGATGACGCACTGTGGCAAGTGTTTTGAGTGTTCACCGCCGCCTCAGTGGAAACTTCAATAAAACGTTTGACGCCGGAGGCGAACTGACATTTTCCATTAAGTGCAGACAGCTACCAAAAAAAATAAAAAAAAAAGAAATGAATAAAAGAACGTATACAGCCAGCAGCTCATTTGCCAGGGGGATTGGTTCCTGGAGGTCTAAACTTTTATATTCCTAAGAGTTTTGTGGTGTAGTCACGTGTAGGTCGTTCTTTTTGTTGACTGTTGATTATGATGATGATGATGGCCGGTATCCGAGGAGGCGCCTCCAGATCTGAGTAATTGAAGCTGACCAAGTGCCATCCAAAAGCAGTTCTCTTTTTTTTTCTCAAGGATGCAGCCTCCTTTATCAGTTGCAGCAACTTGTGCCACAATAACGTTTATTTTGAAGAATATTCCACCAAGCTTTCCACCAAAGAAGACACTTTGAAGTGCTGCTGAAAATATTTTGTCAGCTTCAGTGGCAGAAGCGAGCCAAACTTTTCAAAGGGCCGGGCTTAAAGTGTTTAACTCGAAAGTTGAAAATTCAAGAGCTCCGCTTTTATTGCCATACTCCTCGACTTCTGTCGGCAAATATTGGATTAGCAAATTGACGTTTATGCAATTGGATTTAGCCACCGCACAGGGTAAATTAAATTTTCAGTGCCGTCGTCCCGTCGTACCGCCGTTTTGCCCGGCGGCGGCTTTTCAAACAATTTCACATCCCAAATTCGTTACAAATTGCTGACACAATGGAAATTTGCATAAAATTTCCATATGCATTTGTCGAAAGCGAAAGGACACATTTAGTCAGAGCTCTGGCCTCCAAAAAAGGTGCAAAATTTATAAGCTGTCGGAAGGCGTATTCCCGGGTGAGGCATAAATTTAATGACCAAAAAAACTTGGACCAGTCCTAGGTGTAAACAACGCTCTTAATTTACATTTGTCGGCTTAGACGACGCGGAGTGGAGTTAATTTATTTGCAAGTCGCTCTTAAAAAAACCCGCCCGAGTTAGCCACCCCAGAGTTCTCAACCAATTTTCATTAAAGCTTATAAATTGTTGTTTATGACCCTCCATTTCCAACGGCCTCCAAGGATCGCCCTGTCTGAGTTTCCGCCATGGGGTTTGGACTTCATTTCATATTCATGGACGCGCCGAATTCGGCAGATCTTTGGATCTACGGACGACTGCAGTTGGTCCTTTGTTTCCGTTAATAAACTTTGGTAATTATCCCAACTGCCTGTTGCCGTAATTTACCAGGATTTGTGGTGGCAAGAACGATTCTCAGCTTTTACTTTCTAAACTGAGAGAAAGCCATGCACGTTCCAATAGTTTGATGGCTTTCCCTTATCCTCAAGGATGTCCTTATCCATTAAGCCATCAAACATCAATTCCATAAAGTGAAAAATATGCGAAGGAAAAGTGAAAAAGTTGTGACGGAAAATCTGCCTCAATATAATTGCATTACACGTGGTTGCCCCACTCCAACGCCCTCCCAAGGATACACACATATAGTGTGTACATACATATATACACAATCCATAAGTCGCAAGGACCACAGGACCGCAGTGTAACCACAATCCTCACCTTGGCAGGAGATCCCACAACGATTTTTCATATTTTTCCCCCGAACGTCAAGGCTGGGTGGTTTTTCTTTTCAGCCTTTTCTGTCACAGCAGCTGGAAGATGTGGCTGGGAGGATGGCAGAAGCAGGAGCTCCTTGGAGCTGGCAAATCCTTTTTCTTAACCCAAGCGTGCACATACTTCAAGTGTGCTTAACCCACACTTAGTCTCTGTCTGAGGAACTCCACCGCCCTCCCATTTCGGCTCCTCGGAAATCTCCCATGTTTGATGTGGTCTCTGCGCCACAAATCACCAGGGCGGCGGTGTCTGGAATTTATGCGACTTCTTAGGGGCTTTGAATGTGTGCCTGTACTCTATGGTGGGTGCTATGTAGTGTAGTGTCTGTGATTTCGACCCAGCCACGCCCTAATCTGACACTGATGTACACCGTTCCATAAGGCCGAGACGCAAGGCGAGGACGCAATCAAGCGCAACGCTGCTAAATGTGATGAGTTGGGGACACTTTGGAGACCCACTTGGTTGAGTGGATCAGCCCGGAAAACCCGGGGCCTGGCCAGTTGTCACTGGTGACAACCCAACCAACCAACCAACCAGCCGACCCCATTAGCTTTTCACATTTTCCCATTCATTTTTCATTTTTCATCTTTTCATATTTTCTTCCTTATTTTCCCAAACTGTGTAAATATTTTTCCAAAAATTATTTCACGCTTGATTGGAACCTGAAACGGAAACAGGAAATCACTTATGACATTTTGCCTTTTTTTTGTCGGTATGGTTCTATTGATTTTTTATGTAGGGTTCAGTAATCTTGTGGCTGACAAAATGAGGAGAAAATTGGAACTCCCTTTAAATTAAAATTCTAAAAATTTTCTGCCTATTAAGTTTTATGAATTATGAATGATTTCTGTTAAAGAAAATAATATTAGTTGTTGGAGTACAAAAACTGGAACTTATATTGCCAAAGTATGTATTTCTAATGCTTCAAAAGTTTGCTCCTTGAAGTTATACCATTCACAAATTATCCTTGCTGAAGTACCGACTTTGGCAACTTCTTGGTCCGCATGTTGCCATCTGAAAACTCCTTTTTCCACTTTGTGCCTGTACTGTTTGCCAGGCTTCGTGTTACAACAAGGTAGCTGCTTGTACGCGGATGTGTGTCCAAGGGAATCTATCCTGCAGCAGGCCCGTACAATAAACTGATTGTAACTGCAATCAGTTAGCAGACAAAGCAACAGAACTCAACTCGAGCCAACTACAAAGGCGACAACTGTTTGCCAAGTTTTAATAAAGTTTGGTAAACAAGTTGCCCCTCCGCACATACTCGTCCTCGAGCACACAATAAACAGGAGCCAGGGCAGGAACTGGAGCTTCAAGAGGAGCCTGTAAGCCGAGTATCCCAATCTGAGTTGCCACTACTACCCCAATCCCATTGCCATTACTCACACCCTCTCCTCACTGCCTCGAACTTATCTTAAATTCTAATGCAATCGCTGGTAGCAGGGAATGGGAGTTTCAGGTGTGTTCTGCAAAGATTTCATACTAATGCCTTTCCGTATCCTTCCATTTTCTTGCAGGTATGTACCAGCCACGTGGATTCGCCATTTTGTTATTCCTTTGTGTGTGTAAGTGGCAAACAAATGCACTAACCCCTAGTGCACTGCACTAGTGAAACACAACCCCACTCCCACTGTATAGATAATAAAGTACTCGGCAATCGGTTTCCCGAGCTCTCAGCTCTCAGGATTCCACCAGAAATCCTGCGAAAAAGGTTGTAGCCCAGTTTCGGGCGCTCAGTACGTGACGCTTATCAAATGGCTGAGATATTCCAGTCAACAGAAAATATTTGGTAGAACAAATTGCATTTTTTATGACTTTGATTTTTCCAGAGATTCATTCTATCAAAAGTATAAAGTAGAGTATTATTTCTTCGCCTTAACTTCACCCCTTTTAGTTACTGGATTTTTTTCCAGCGCAGTGCATCAGAATGCTGCTGCCTTCTATTCCACTCAGTCTGCCTTTGTTTGGCAGTTGCTGTGTTGCCCGCCAGTTTGTTTATTTAATGCCATTCACTTATCCTGCATGTGCAGCCTGTAGCCTGTCTGACGACTCACTGAGGCTGAAACGTGCTTCAGTACCCCGCAGGATCAAGCCTCCGAGGATGTCGAGGATGGCTCTTTCCGATTGCCGCATTCATTAGCCAACTTAACGCCTTTAATTAAATGTCTCAAGACAGAGGAGCCCGTCCTCTCAATGCCCCAACAACGATTACAATGTAATGACGGCATTTGCAATTACTCTCTGCCCTCTAATTCCATGCCCATATTTGCTAATGCAATTATTGCGCATAATTATGCGATTATTGAACAAATGACATCAGATGGAGGGGCTCCCGCCATAGACAGTGGCAGACAGTCAGTTAGTTAATCGTCAGTCCTGTTCGAAATTCCATTTAATAGGCCCTCCAGGAGTGCCCTGTTTGCCGGCGGGTGTTTACCAATTCAGTTTTCAACATTGTAACGCCAGCTGGGCAGGAGTTTGCCGACCACGGGCGAAATTGCATTATTGGTTCAATATTTTTGGACAACAGAACTTGCCTAGCTGACGGCATCCGATTGGTTTTTCTGCGGGTTCCGGTCTCGGTCCTGGCGCTGGAAAATCTGTTAATGAAGTGGCGCCCCAAGGGGAGCAGTACATAATGATGTGGTGGAGGCTGTTTAGCCAGGAATATCAAGTGCCGAGGCAAGTGGAATGGAGTACAAACAATGTGGAAAACCAAACGATACATTCACCGAATTTTGCATGCAACCATTTTGGTATTTCGGCCTCCAAATCGAATCATAATTTAGTTGCCAGTTTATGGAATTAACTCTCGATAAATATTTAAAAATTACCACATGTTGAGGGAATTTCATTGATCAGAGTGGAACATTAAAGGGTCAATGGAGAAACGGAAGTTTATTTGTAGCATCAATCGAATAATTTGCTTCAAAGGAGGACGGTCTTGCACTCACTATTGACTCGAAGCATCCGAGTAAGAACAACAAGCATTCTGGGGACTCTGCAGTCTTCTTCTGAGGACACAGATGTGAAAATTGTCTAATGGAGCAGCAGCTGTAGCCCCTCGGTCTCCTCCGGCTTTGGCTCCCTATCTGGTATTCATGAAGTGCAAATTGTGAGCCAAAGGAAGTGTGAGTGGTGTGAAATATGCGGAAATAACATGGATTTAAGTGAATTCGGTGAAAGAACACATCAGCTAGAAATCAGGAGGGGCATTACAAGAAAAAATGTGTAACAAAGAATAAGGTTTTCAGGGAAGACTTTGGAGAAACATATAACTTGTAAGGATTTTAATAGGACTGCCCATAAATCGCATCCCTAGAGAGAAACATAAACCCAATAAAAGCAAAAACCACTGGAAATTGGGCTAACAAATGGAGTATGCCGCAAAAGAAAAAAATTATATTTTGAAAACTGCAATTTACTGCACATATCGCATCAATGCCCTGCCTTCAATACCCATCCATTGAGTATCCTACTACACTATTGTCCATCCGCTTCATCGACATTTACATATTTTTCCACTCAAAAGGCAATTGAAATGGAAAATGCAGTAAATTTCCATAAAAAATGTATGTGGCTCAACTATACTCGTTATTTATTTACCATGCTGGGCTCAAATAAAGCTCTGCAAATGCCACAATGCAAACTGCAGAACATTGCCAAACAAAATGCCATGACTTTGCACATTTCTACAACGACCGACACGCCGGCTGCTGGCGATTGGCGGAGTTTGGAGTTTTGGGCAATCATCAGAAACAGAAACTGATTCATGTGACCCACTAAAAAGCTCAATAAAAAACACAAAATAGCCAACTATTGCTTATCACTGCAGCAACAAAAGGAGTCAATTGCCGCATATCAGGGCCAGAATTTATGAGCAGCGATTATTCATGCAAAGTGTTTTGGACAAGCCATGTCCATGTCCAGGGTGTGGGCATTATCCGATCCAGAGTTGTCAGAATTTTATATACGATTTAGATTGAAATATGTATATTATAGTTTTATTATTAAAGAGTCTAGCCAAAATCTACAAGTTTTACTTTCCCACATTCATAGTTTCCATAGGTTCTTCAAACCTCTCTGAATGACCTCTGTTTTAATGTTTGTCCGAGGTCTTGAGTGCGATTTCGTCACTGGCCTGGCATGACAGTGACTTGAACTGGGTGTGTGAAAAGCTGGATTGCTGGATCGGTGGCACGCATGACTTGCCACAGCGACTCCCTCCTCGTCAGCTGCAGTTAATGCATCCGAAACACTACCGTGGTAGTAGCTGGCAGCACCCACTCCCAAGAACTGGCGAACATAACCGATATGTGTCGATAGTCTCGTAGGAAATGTCATTAAAATTGCTCTTCATAAATCACACTGCGCATACACATCCACATCCACTCCTCCCAAGACAGAACTTTAGAAACATGTTGCTATTGGACTCGAGGAGGATGACTAGAACGAGAGGCAGCAGCCCGAGCATAACCTCGTTTTACGGTCCATGAACTGCAGTGCTTCCGGGCCGAACTAGACCAGGACCGGGTCTGGAGGGAGAAGTCATCGAGTACTCCTAGAATCTGAGGTTTTTTTGACTGCCTCGGCAGTTGAAGTGCATTTTGATTGTGGCACATGTACGAAGTGCGTTATGATTTTTCGGAAGGCCTGTCAGTAGGTAGCATCTGGTTAAACGAAGGCCAACTCAAGAGCCCTCTTCTAAGATGACTTTTGCTAAAGTTTCAATAGTAAGAGCTAAGTAAAGATTTGTTCTAGTCAAACCACACTCCTAACGCTCTTCATGCTTTAAAATAATCTCACTTTAAAATCGTTTCAAATTAAAACCACAGATGTGGGGACATCTCGAACAATAAATTACAATTCGATGTTCTTATCACCTAATATTGCCTTGGAACCAAGGCCATAAATCAAGTGGAAAGCGTCTGGCATTCCCTTAAAGTTTCTATTGTTTTCCGGAGAGTGTGAAATCTAAGAGTTGGTTGTCTGCGTGAATAATTAAAATGAATTGCTTCGGGTTTTCGCCTTCAAAACCCACCCCAGGAATATCCCACATTATGGCTTTTTAAAGTTATCAGCCACCATGTGTGGCTAGGGGGGAGAAAAGTTTTCTTTCTTTTTTTTTTTTTTAATATTTTGATAGCCTTAAAGTCAAAGCAATAAATAAATTAACACCAGCCCATCTCCCCTAGAATAGAAAAAAGATGAATGATATTTTTGACAGCTGCGAGGGGGCTATATTGGTTTAATAAGCTTTATGATCTCTAGATTTTCAGAGCTGTGGATAGAGTCCACAATATTCTATCTATTCAACCGCATGAATGGCCCGAAAGTGTGGCTGCAATTTGTTTGGTGATTGATTTTCATTTTGTTCGAATTTTTCGAAACTCTTTTCTTCGCCGGACCCCATTAATCAATGGTCGCATTTTGTTTCGCTTTGCATACTGCAATTTGTTCCGGGGTCGTGTGTGTGTGGTTCAGAGGGTGGTTCAGAGAGAGAAAGGACAATGGTTTCACTTGACTGGGACCAGAGTGCGTAGTTTTTTGGCTGCCACTGTTTGCGATTTATGGCCCTTCAAAATGCAATTAAATTTAATTGAAGCGCGAACCAAAAAAAAAAAGGCGCCACGCAGTTGCTCGACTTTTTCACACTTCTGTCCGGCACTTTCCGAAAAAGGCGTATACGCCCCGTTGCCCATTTAATTAATGGGTTAAATGTGTTAAAAAAAAAAAAACAAGAACAAACGAATGATACCAAAATAAAATAAATAATATATAAAACACAAACAACAAGTTTCTCTCCTCTATTTCAGGGCATTTTTAAACTCATTTTTCAAGTGGCCTTACCAAGTTTTTGCTTATTTATTTGAAGAACTTTTGTTTGCCTTGCATATTGCCTTTTGTCCGCTTATCATTTATTCATTTTGCTCTTCTTGTGCCAGACCATGATTTATCGGCTGAGTGTCCTGGCCGATCCTGCCGGCTGCTCCTGACTCCTGGTTCCTGGCGGCATATTTAAGTGCAATTACCTTTTATTTGCATTTTGAGGTGCGAAAATTTGCATTTAATTATTTATTGTTGCTGCATTCGCAATTGTTATCATCAGGTGTTGGTTTTGTTGTCCCGGGCTGAGGTTGTTGCGGTCGGTAGTGTGTGGCTTTTGTGGCCAAAAGAAAAGTTTAAACCTGTATTATAGTTAAGTCAACCTTTAATAATTAGTTTGGTGTGTAAATCTGGCGAATCTTACATAGAATTTAATTCAGCTTTTATATCCCCACCATCCCAATAAACCACAAAAACCTCAAAGCTTAAAAATTCTATTAATATTTGCGCTATTCTCGGAATTCCCATCCACTCACCCAATTCATTTCATCATTCCATTAAGCCAAACATTTTAGCCATGCAGCCGCATTGAAGTCTTGTGTCAATATTGACACACGAAATCCTTTTAATTTTTCGCAAAAATATTCACATTTTTCGGCGGGCCCGGGGGGCAGGACTCTGAGGGGCTCTTGCCAGGAGAACTGACCCAGGCGTTTTTGTTTAATTGGAATTTCTGTAAACATTAGGAGGGGATACCGACTAAGCCTCTAAACTGATTAAGTTTTGATTGCAATTTGCAATTCGATTTCCAGAGATCCAAACTTTGCCGCCGGATGGGAGTTCCTCATCCGATTGCCGCCTTTTTCCATAATGCCGAAGGTCATTAATATTTCAATAATGCTGTCTGAAGTCTAGAGTCTGTAGTCTGCCCTGCAAATGGCAGTTTGAGTTTATTAAAGCATCGCCTCAGCCTCGTCCTCGGCTTTCTGTTTCCTTTTTCCTGTTGCCTGCATAATTGACTTTGTCGCTTTTTCCTTTCGCTATTATTTCTCATCAGGCGCTCTCATTTCTCTGCCCTTATCCCGCCTTTGTCGTATATTTATTTTAGTTGGTTTTTATGAAAAAAAAAAGTCTATATACATATATATATAAAGGAAGCGAATGTCCTTTCCCCATTTTGATCCTGGTCCAAGTAGTCAGACATGATTTATTATGCTGCTTTCCCTTCTCTATGCGGTGGTCCTGTTTTTCCATTTTCTCGTTTTCTATTAGCCTTGTCGCAGGTCCTGTGTGAAACACTTGTTTTCCGTTGCTGTGGTCCTGGCCGCTTAACTTGTCCTTTTCAATTTTCCAGCTTCTAACCCGGTTACCCCCTAGCCCTCTGTCTTTGTCGCATAATTTGAGTTTGTTTGCGGTGGCTTTTTATTATTACATACTTATTGAAAAAATATTATTATATCCGGTTTGAAGCTCACTTCCCCACATTACTATTCATAAATAATTCAAACAGCAAAGCTTCAATCCTTGCTGCTCATGAATTATTCTAATTGATAACTATCCGCTTTTCTTAAGGTTTGGAATTAATTTCAAGTAAGCCTACGGTTGTTTATTAATTCTAAGGTGCCAGACCTCTTAGACCTTTCGATTTCGATTGAAGTTTTGAGGATTTCCAAAAGTCATTCGTAACTTCATCAAGTGCACATTACCCAATTGTGTGTACTTGCGTCTTTTTCCACCTCTGTACTTTTATTTTTGTTTCATTGACACCTGTCAGGCCAAAAGCTTCCCCGAGAATTCTCCCCAAATCCCCTTCTAAGCTGGCTGCATAAATCTCTCAGTAAATCGCACATTTATCCAGCTGCCTTGAAAGGAAGAGAATGTCAAGGCCTCTTACCGCCATGCCAAGTCATAGACATTCACAGACTTTGTAATAAATTTTCCACAACATTATTTACAAAAAACTTAAGCGACGTGATGCGATTTTTTAATATCAATATTTGTGATTGGAGGCGAACGGAGGTAAGAGTATCAAATAAGCACAAAATAAATGTCAAAGAAGGCCAATTCCAGGGGGTGAGGACTCTGACTCGTTAGAGGGCGTGGCACTGGAGAGGAAATAAATGCCTTCACTTTGGCTGACTCTGACTTTGACGATACTGCCGCCTAAATGAATCAACAAAAATCGGAGGCGACGCACATGTGGCGCTTGTCTCGCTTCTCCGAGAAGGCTTCTGTCTGTCTTTTTTTTCCTTTTCGTCGGCTGTCAAAGGAAAAAGTGTCGCGAGTTTTATTTTTTCGCAGCACGTTCCATCCCATCTATTGATTCATTCATTCACCGACTCACACACTCACTCACTCACTCATTCATTCGTTCGTTTGGTGGGCTCTCCTTTTGGCTTTTGGGTGAGACGTTTCAGTTCCGCATTTGGCTTTTCGTTTATGGCCCGAATTTTATTTCATTTCCAGACATCGAACCCAAACAGTTATCCTCCCCAACCCCAACCCGAACCCGAACCTGAAACCCGTCTGAAACTTTTGGGTCATTTATCAAATTTTCAAAGTCACATTTGGTATTGTCACGCTCGTTTTTTTGTTGCCGTCTTTTCTTTTTATTTTGTTACATCGAAATCGAAAAGGCCTTTCATACGGAGTGCGTTTTCTTGCCATTCCTTAAAATCGCCTCATATCCTTCCGAGGTCCTGGAGGAGGTGTGGCTTGCGTGCTGGCTGCGATAAAAGTGAGACGTAATGCATAAGGAAGAAAATTGGTTGCTTGACGGAAGGACTGCCACCGAGGGTCACATAATGAGTTTCCATTTTATTTTCCTTACTCTTGATTGGGGTAAAAAAAATTCAGAGGGGTTAGGCGGGGTAGGAAAGTCAAAAGTCATAGTTTACCAGCCAAAAGATTAAGTTCTTTCTTGCCTGATAAATAAGCTTTATTTAAGCTTTATTTTTAAGAATAGTACAGCCTAAGATGGGGCTTTATAATCTCCAAAAGTCATCCTTTGACTTTCTTTAGCAAATATACTGATCCCAGAGATATGCTCTTAAGAACATGTCCCTGCATAAATTGTAGATTCCCGCCTGTCTATATAGATACACCTTCCACGACCTGAACCACACGCTGCTGCTACAAAATGAGTAATGGAGAAACTTTATCACCTGCCCGAATGGCAGACATTAACATAAAATGCTACAGAAAAGAATTAAGCTGCCTAAGAACAAAAGCACCGGGAGCAATAATTTTTAATTTATTGCGGAATTTTCATAAAAATGACAACAAAAATGAGCCGAGGATCCCGGCAGCGCCGCCAGATGATGACTGGCAGAGCCTAAAACAAATTATGAACGCGTGCCACCGCCCCCCACCTTGGTGGCACTTTTATGAGCTTCTTTGGTTCACTTTTTTTTTGCTCCTTCCTGTGGTATCCTGCACCGCCACGCGCATAAGCGACACGCGTTAATTACCTGAGAGGGGTAGGGCAGAATCAGGACGAGGACAAGGCAGGACAGAACCGGAGATCTCCTGCCAGGCAACGGATGGACATAATATTGTAATTAGTTGACAAGTCACGTAATTGTGGCTGTCGCTAATTTTTTACGGGCCATGGACGATTTTTCTTAGAATTTTTTGATTGTTTTCCTGATTTATGGATGGACTTTAAAGGAAACAAACTATAACAGGTCTGTGGGGAACTAACAAAGCCAGTATCCTATTGTGAAATATCTTGAAAAGTTAGGGATAATTATCTAAATACTGTGACATTCGCAACTTCTACAATCGAGCCACTTGAAATGCCAGTCACACTGCTACTGCTAGAACCCAGAGGAAAAAAATTAATTTCTCTCCTTTCGGGAGCCCGAAATGTCTTCTTCTCATGAACCATGAGCCATCCTAATCAATATAATTACACTGGCTATTCGAAAATGTCGTACACGTAGCGTGGCAGGGCTGAGCAGAAGAAAAATGGCCAGGACTAAGTGAGAGCACGTACCAAAGGAAATAATACCCATACGCACTGTGAGCCGCAGAGAAAATTGTAGGCAAACATTTGCCCAGACACAGGACACAAGGATACACAACGGAGGACAGTTGGGCCAAGTAATTGACAAACATGCCACATGCTACTAAACACAAATTAGAGAGGCCGAGGCAGGACATAGCAATCAATTGATTTTCCACCAAGCACCAGGATCATTCACCGCCAGGACTCTCTCTCTCTCTATCTATCTGACTTTCCACTTCCGCCAAAAGGACCTGCTATTTGGTCAAAATGTCAATTAGGCAATAGCAATAGCAGCGCCAGAGGAAGCTGCATTTACATTTTTTGTCAATTTTTTACTTTCCCGAAATGGCCAAACAAATGAATTTTATGCAAATTGTAATTCCTGTTTTCGGTGCTTGGCGCCCAGGACGTCCTTCTGGTTCGCCTCTGGTGTGCAATTTTATTTAAATGTGCTTAAATATTATTATTCGGCCAAATGGATGCCATTTTGTCGGTCCATAAAGAAATGTCGCGTAATGACGCGCCATAAAATAATATCTGGCGGTGCGTCGGTGGCGCCCTCTGTCCCGCCACTTGGCAGGCTCCATCTGCTCGAGATGTGCTTGGTTCCAGGGTCCTGGGTCCAAAATACTCCACATTTATACATTTATCAGTCTGTTGGCCAGCCTGTTGTGTGGCTTGTAGTTTTTATTATTATCGACCCACAGGCCGGAGACTGGCCGGCTCGTTTATCAAGGGCGCATTAAAGTATTCGAATCCGGGTTCGAGTCCGAGTCCAACTCCTTTGGTATGGGTAATCGTCCTGCCATGTGGCGCCCTCTGTTGGCGCTGCCAAATTGCCAAAGTGTCGTTGTTGTTGACGCCGCCGCCTGCATATCCTGCCGCCTGACAAACGTGTTTGTCGAGCCAACAACAGCCGAAACAGAAACAGCAACAGAAACAGGATCAGAGGCAGCCACCATTGCAAGGATACGTATGTATATCGAATCAGTCGCGCCGTATTTGTTGTTAGACTGCAACTAATATCCGTTTCCGTTCTAGACGAAATGTGGGGCCATTTGTAATGCCAAAGTGTTTTGGACAGGGATCCAGCCAGCAGGACAAACTTTCTGAATGGCGGAGCAAGGAGCACAGGCCATTAGTTTATGGGGGGCAGGACAAAAAATGTGACAAAAGGCAAACCAATTTGATTAATTGGCTCAAGCTAGATATTTAAAGAACTTCCTCTCATAGATATTTTTATTTTAAAACCTTAAAATACCTTTATATTATTATTGTGACTAGTTGGATAGAAAAAAACCATCTCCGTCTGTCCCTTTAACCGCATCTGTTTCCAAAGACATTCGAAAGATATTCGAAATATCTGGCCAAGACAGAGACAAATGGAGTTATTGAAACCTCATTATAATGGCACAATAGCAAATGCCAGAGATTCGGGGTTGGAAGGAAAACAAAACGAGCCAAAATGAAATCCAAACTGGAGGGCCAGTGGGCCAGTATTGTGGGTATGGAGCAATGCAATACATCAAATGTCAAAATGCACTCGAAAATCAACAGCCAAGATCTGGGCATTAATCACGCCGTACAATTGACCAGCAGCAGGCGGGAAAAAAGGGTCAGGGAAATCAAGAGGGAAAGCTCTTGTAAGCCTGCGAGCCAAAGAACTTTAAAGAAGATGGGCTGCAGCCATCCAACCCGAACATTGGATTGCCGGCACTTTGCTGAACAATTTTTCAAAATTAGCCAAAGCATCTTGCCGACGTCTTCTCCGTTTAGCCAGACAAGATGTTACCACTTTCCAAGACAGGCATCCAGTAGAGGAAATGATAGCCTGTGGGAGGTGGTATAGAGAGAGGGTCTTCAATCGAGCACGTCGAAAACTAATTTTTCTTGATTACGCGATGTCTTGCCAGAAGAAGGCATTGCAACCAAATTGGCTGTGCCACTGAGACTGGCACTTTAGTATTTCAAACACTTTTCAGACAAAAAGAGGAAAAGAAAAAACTAATCAATATCTTTAATATGTTATCCATTAATAGATTTAATTAAAATCCAAAATGAAATATTTTCTTTGAGTGCATAGCAGCCATCCATCGGCACCCGTGGTTCTGCTCATAATGTCACTTGTGGCGGCAGACACGCGTCTTCCACTTAGCGAAGACTCTGCTGCACTCTAAATGGGTGTTGGAGTATCACGGACAAGCCCCATCTCTCACATCTGTGGGAAATATGAAAAATCATTTCTAGCTGCCGACCGACCGCCTGCTACTTCAAGTGTCTGTCAAAATAATTAAATGGAATGGCCCCGAGACAAAATGCAGCCAGCGATTGTTCGCATCTCATCTAATCAGAGTCTTTGACTTGACTAATGTTGCATTTTGGATACACTAGGAGGAGGAGGACTGCCAGTGCCTCTACCAATGTGCGGAAGTGCCAGTTAATATTCGTAATATCAGAAAATATTAAAGAGGGAGTTCTGCTGGGAGAGATGTAACCATTTTTTTACGAGTTCGCCTTGATTAATGGAAGGTTACGTGATTTCTGGCATAGTTTGAAGATTAACGCGGGACTGGGGATGCGGGATGTACTCTGGGTTGTGCCGGGAGCTCCACTCGACTACCAGTTTAATGAACTTTTCGAAAGACCATAATGTGGGTGGGCAAGGGCTTTTAATAATAGTTATGCAGAATGATGTGCCTGCGACAAAGTTAAGTGCAGAGTTGGTAGGAACTTAATTGAAAATTCCACCAGCTGGTTGTGGGAAAAGGCAGTGATTTCAGAGCTCAGTGGATAAATGATTTAATGAAAAGGTTGGAGGACTGGGCCGGGAAAGTGCTTGATGTGTTGGATTTTAATAAAATAAATATGTAATATCTGATGTTAAGACTTCCTAGGGGTTTAATTTCTTTCCCTTTATTACTCAATTTCGAATAAACTCTTAAAATAAAATTGTTTTTCTTTTCTTTTCTTTGCAGGTATGTTTCTGATGGACTTTAACCTCTGTGACATGGCTATTTCTGGGGTTGTCTGACATTTCCAACACCGGGCACCTGCAATGCCAATATTTACACACACTCTGGCCATAACAACACCGGCGAGATAGACAAACAAAACGAGATGACTCAGTGATGTGACATGGTCCACCCCGAATGGAGCGACCTTCCACCTATCCACCCACCTTTAACCTTTCGGAGCTCACCCGCCTCGGTTGGCCAGCTGTTAAGCTGTGCGTTAAATTGCTAAAAGCCTTTTCGGGGCTTAAACTAAAAGCTTCCCCCATGGGTTTACTGACCGAGTACCCACCGCCCCCCCAATTTTTTCTCCCCATGGCCGTGTGGCTATTAATCAACTAAACGTTGCAACTATTTGAAAATGGTCAACACGGTCGGACAGAGCCAAACAGTCTGGTCAAAGTTGAATGTAATCAAAATTTTAGACGACCCCAAGCTCGTTTAAGCCAAAAACAGAAACACCACCGAACACACACACAGGACAACAGAATGTCAACTGAAACGAATTTCCCACTGAATTTTTCATGAAAAACTACAAAAAAAAAAGGCCACCGACTCTGGGGCGAAAAAGTGCGGCCAAAAATTCGTCGCACATGTTCATCAATCAAAGCCATAGCCTGTTGTTTTTATGGCCCAAAGCCCACTTCTTTTGGCTCGTCCTGGTCGGAATATGCAAATATTTTGGAATATCTTCTTTTTTTTTAGAGAGAGAGAGGTCTGTGTTTTTGCAACAGTGCTGCCCAAAAGGGAGATGGCTTTTATGCCGAACTGGTAACTGGTTCTCTAGATGATTGTCATCTCCGATTTGGCAGCGATTTGTTGTGGTAGTTTATCCATTGAAGCTGTACAGGAACAGTGATTCCATATGATCCGAGTGGAATGCATAAACGGAGTGTATGTGTGTCTTCAACAAAGGATGCTTGTTAAGGCCCCGCCACTTCCTGGGCTTTGGCCTACGGTTTTAATGCCTTGCCGCGCTTTTGTGTCATTGTCGCCGCACTCTAATTGCGCTAACCATCAGCACACCTCCATTTGTGCCCCATACTCCCTTGCCCCTCTTGCCACACCCCTCCCTTTGAGGGCCAAACAACAACCCAAACCGTTGAAAAGCACTTGAGTATCGGAATAGTTCTCCTTTTTTTTTCAGCCCTTGGACAAAAGGCGAACAATGGCCTCGTAATTGTATGCGGTTAGTGTGTGTTAGTTCTTATTGTACTACCCCTGCCATTGTTCTTTGTATTCTCAGTTCCCTGCTTTTCTCTCAGTGTATGTAAGAGTGCGAAGTTTATCGCCCATTAAATCACTTTAATGGCTTTCGATGCTCGAGAAACACAAAATCGGGCCATGTTCTTTATGACCTTTTATTACGAAACGTTGTGATTGAGTGTCAATGTGATAGAAATCGATATGAAACTAAGAATGGGATTTTATCTGATTTTTAATCATAGATTATTTAATTAAACAATTGGCTAATTCTTTAGTTAAAAAACACTAAGCCGATTAAGCATAGACAGATTAGGCAGTTTTTGTTATAAAATATTTACTAATTATTTTTATTCATGTCAGAAAATGGAAAATATTTTATAAGCCGGCAAGTTACAAGCAAAAACCACTTGCTAAAGTTTAATCCCCTCCAATCTCGGGCATCTGAATACCATATGCTCCGCAATCCACCATCCGGCATCCATTTCTTTGCACCTTTTTGCTCTTTCGGTGGAAAGTTGTGTTGTTCCTGGTTTTTGTTCCTGCCACACACATAATCCCCTACAAATGTGCCTTATCTCTGGGCTGAAGCGGGCTGGGGCACCAAAAATAATCCATCTACCTAACAATAGAAAACTGAAGAGCAACAGAATTATGAAAAACACACATAATTCATAATTCGTTTTTAATAACACGCCTCGAACACGTGCAGGAAAAGCCCCGGAAAACAGTTGAAAAACTTGAGCTGGTTTTTTTAATCCGATATCTTTTGAAAACGTATACCGAGGGGTATGTCGTAGACCCCATTGAGAAAGTTCTCCCTTGGATCTCCACGGCTAGACACATTTGTCATTTTAGTTTTCTCGCCACCTTTGGATGGCGTCAGTTGCTGTGTTGTTATATTTTTTAGATTGCATTTTTTCCCAACTCTATATATATATATATATTTTGCATATGTTTTTGTCGATTTCCATGGCGTCAGTTGGTGTTTATGGCGACGTGGGATTGTTTATGGAAGTCTCAGTCTCACCACAGCAGCAACATCGCAAAACTTTGTTTACCAAAAAAGACTCCCAGTCTGCACTTTCTGTTTAATCAGAAGATTGATTTCCTGATTAGGTCAGGAAGTGGGACAATAACTCCAAGTTATGCCCCTGGATTGGATAATCTGTTTCTAATCTTTCAATGTCGTTAACTGGCACAATGGCTGGCCATCAGCAATTGGGCACTTTATGGATCACTCGGGGGAAACTTCTCAGCTTCCTCCAGCCGCTCCGCCCTCAATCTATATTGTAATCAATTTGGTAAACATCTGTCGATGTTGCTGCCGTCGTTGCACGCGTCTCTGCCGGCGGTGTTGCACATTATCCCGCTACGTAATGCACACGTCGCCGATTCCCAGATGTGGTGGCAAGATTCGGGTTCCCTTACCCTCCATGCGGCTTCTGTTTCCGAGCAGGGGGTTGATGACAAAACGTACGCCGCACATTTTTCAATACCTCTCCATCTCCAGTCGGGTTTCTTCCCTCAAAGATTTCACTTTCCTCGCATAATTCTCATTAACACTTCGCTTAACTACCACATAGTTTCCTTCGAGGGTGGTTTTAAAACCTAGAACTATTACTATATACTTTATACCTTTCGGCTAGGAGAGCACTTCGGTTCTAGGTAAACATATTTTACGACCCTTCCTGTTATGAAATGTTTAATGAGGCCTGACATGTGTGCGCCTTTGTAGCTCCCTGCTTAGCCAAAAATTTTCAATTAGTGGAATTTATGGGACAGTGCCGTGAAATTATTCCCCCGGATGCCGCATAAGAATTTCTGATATTTTCAAATAATTTTGGGTTTTATTTTCGTATTCCTGGTTAATTAGAAAAAATAGCTTGTGGCAGGGCAAAGGTTCTGTGACGGGGCAGCAATTTGTTAAAATGTCTAGATCTGGGTACTTAATTGAGATTATCAAGGAAATACATTTTTTTATGGGTCAGAAGGCTCTTGCCTTGTAATTAAATATTTTTTGACATAATCTTGAAGTTAGAAACATTTTTTGAATAGCAGTATTCTAGTCCTAAAAGCAATAACATATTTTCCCATTGATGTGACATTTCAATGCCTTTTCTTATCACGATTATATCCTCAACAGAAGATTCAATTTCCAATTTCAGCTGCCGCCCCGTCGATATCGGCTTACATCCTTCGATCCCATTTGCCTGGCCATAAATCTAGAAACACGCGTCTACAAACCGTGCATCCCGGGTCACGTGGCACACGAAAAAAACTGCAACAATGAGGCATGAAAAATTGCAACATCCCGGGAGCAACGGTAGGGGTCCCAATCCTGAAAGCGGAGTCACATCTTCTCGACAGCTGGGAACCTTTCTTTCTGGACTGTCTGTTCCGCTCCCGATGGACCAAGATTTTAATTAAAATTCAGCAAAAAACAGCAAATGAGCTGGCCAACTGCAAGCTGTCAGTTTCGGCTGTCAAAACTGTTAGTCAGTATCCACAGTGTGGATGCCACACCTCCAGCCATTAGGCCAGATATAAGCCAGATAATTGCCCTGGCCAGGCCTAATGAATAATGTTGCATTCTGACACTTTGGGCAAATTTTCAATTAATTGGAGCCTGGCAGGCATGCAATGCAATACTGTTTGTCATCCGTCAGTCAAATGGCTTTGGCCCAGTTCCCTGACAAATGAGTTACTTGAGCTGGGGCCATCTCATCTTCAACGGCTTTATTCATCGCTGATTTATGGCCTATTAAATTGCATTTGGCCCTGCAGCGCTTGGCTGCCATTTGTCAGCTTAGATTGCCAGGTTCCCACGGCAACGGAACGTGGCCAATTCAATGTCACGTTAACGAATAGCCTTTAAAAATTCAGACATTCGATGGCCAACAAAAACAAGAGACCAAGAAACTTCCTGCGGGTGCTAAAAACATAAGCCAAAAACCGCAACATTGTTGGGTTTTGTCGTTTGGTAGTAGTTGCCTTTTCAGTTTTGGTGTTGCTGGTGATGTTGCCCACGCAACCGCAATGGAAACATAAAGCCAACATTGGGCCTCCTCCATCGGAGGAGTCTGTCTGGGCCCGGTACTCTGTTTACTTTTGGCTTTTTCCCTTTTTTTCCCATTGACGGTATTTATGCGCCCTGCCATTGCATAAAGTAATTTGCATTTCGCGTTAATTTTACATGCAAATAAATGTCGTATTTAAATGCAATTAAAATTGTTTACTCGACTGCATTCCGGCCAGCGATCCGCAAAAAGGGAGTACGTGTGGAGAAGAGGTTCCTCTACTTGGCATGCCTTCACATAATGCCTCAACAGAGGAGACTCCTGGGAGTTGTCCTTCTGAAAAAAAAGGAACACGTGCAGCTTTTAAAATGGGTTGCTTCTTAATTTATGAAGCAGCATAATGTAGAGTCAATAGGCAGAGGTTATTAAACCAAAAAGACCTGGAGAGAGGGTTTTTTTTTAAAGGGTATAGATAGGTCTTTAAAGAACTAATCATAAGACTGGATAATCTTCAAGCCTGATTCTCGGATTACCAATATGAAAGCCACTTTCCATAATGATTCATAAGCATCTATATGAGTCAGTGAGTCAGGTTCCTGGCTCGGATTTCACCTCTTGATGACAAATTCTCTTGATTTTTGGGGACCAACCTTTCCAGCGAAATCAATTTTTAAACAAATTTCCTTACCAACATCAGTTTTCAATGAAATGCCATTAAAGCTTAAAAGGATTTCGGCGGCAAAAAAATACTTTATACCCCTAACAACAACAACTTGTTGCTTTATGTTGTCTTGTTTCACGTTGTTGTTGCTGCTGCTGCTGATGTGTGGCATGTGTGAAGCTACGGCACTCGAACAATTTTCGTCGCACAACAAACAAATTTCGTTGCCGTTGTCGTGAAATACGTGAAATTTTTTTTTGCAGCCACTTGACAAATTTTTCAGTTGTTGTTGTCGGTGCTTTGTTGTCAAGTGTGTGTGTGTATGTGGGTGCCACGTAGTAGGTGGCATTGTCAGCGGCATCCTTGCCACCGGCTCTTTGCAACCGGAGTATTTGGCCACTTGACATTTCAGCAAATTAGTTGCGCCTTGATTTTCGATGCTCCTCGGTGTCTGTTACTCGATTGGATATCTGGAGTGGTGTGTTTAGTGGGTAGTACTTCTCGGGATACAGCGTGGGATAATGTATCAATTTGCCAGTCAGCGGGTGGGGTTAAAAGGTCAAACCATAGTCCCACTAGCTGTTACAATTTCATAGAGGACTAGTATATATATTTTACTAATGACATTGTATCCACCTGCATAATGCATGTTTTAGCTGCCTTGTTTACATTTCCAATCTGTACCCATATCGAGCTGGCTGCAATTAACATGTTTTCTGGTTTTACGGCAGAAATGCGAAAGTGGCAGCAGTTAGCCAGCACTTAACCCGTGGCCGAGACGTCGTCGAAACGGCCACCGCTCCCCATAACACTTAAAGTCACATTTTGCAGCTCCATTCCCAAGTGGAAGCACCACCACTTTGTGGGAAATTTAGTGCAAAATGCGAGCAGGCAAATTATGGGAGCCATCAATGTGGGTATCGAGGAGGAGTGAGTGAAGTGATTGACCAGGAAATATTACAATTTTTAAGGAGAGGAGTTAGGGATCCAAGCCATGACCTCAATCTGGTGGAGGGACTTTCTTAAAAAGTCTTTGGTGGAATGGCAGAATGCAGGCTAATTAGCCTTTGGGCACATCCATTTTGAGCAGAAAATTGATGAAATGCTGACATATTGGGTAAATTTATACAAATTAAATTATTAAAGAAGAGGGCACCACCACTCACAGCCCCCTTGCCAGTTCGTCGTGGGTTTGTCGAGCTGTCAGCATTTTGTTCGCTACTTTTGGTATGCGGCTTGTCACTGCCAGGCCAGGACAGAACAGAACGCCTCTGTTTGGATCGGGTTGGTTTTGGTTTGGTTTGGCTTGGTCGGGTTTCCCCCCCAAGCTTAAAATTCTGCAGCATTGTTGGTGATACATATATATTTTGTTTTTTTTTTTTTTGGAGAGAGAATTCTGCGGGCCGCATCAGCCGAAACTTATTTATACTTCAGCTCACACACTCTGGGCGATGTGGATGTGGATGCGAATGGGATGCTATGGGGGATCGGATCGGATCGGGATAAGGGGATACGTACGTATACGTATATCCCACGAGAGTCCGTGTCAAACATGTTTAACAGAGGACTACCGCAACAACAACGAAAACAACAATGCATCCGATAGCAATAACAATAACAAACAGAATGGAAACTGGTTCTGGGTATGGAGTTACCCCCTCTATTCAGCTCCGGCTGCTGTGACAATCAAAATAAAAATAATTCTCGTATCGCCCAAAAAAGAAAGCACCCAAAATGTTTGCAACTGTCACTGGAACAACGCAAAAAGTTTCTATTCTGAGTTTTTGTTTTCATTTCGGGGTTTATTTTTTTTTTTGTTGACTATCTAAAAAAAATATAGCGATTGGGTTGATAGAATAATGTTTCAGTTTTGTTTTTCATATTTCCTGCTGGTCTGTGGTTTCTGCATTCATTTAAAGATTAGAAAAAAATTGAGAAGTTTCCTATGGGAATATGATTTAAGCCTCAGAACAAACATTATCCCTAACATATGACACTAATGATGTCTTACTTTCTTGTCGCTCTTATCATTTGTTTATCTACTTAGCCTGGCAAGAGCTGACATGGAGTCACCCCTCTAATAATACTTTCTTTTGAAATACAAGCTCCCCCATTTGCTTGGCAAATTTGCGCATTTTCATGACACTAAATGTCACTAATTTGACAGAAAATGTCAGCGCAGATAATGCGAATATGGAATGTGTCGGAAAAAATGCATAACTGGCTAGCTTTTGTCCAACAATCTGTCGCATTAGATGCCACAAATGAGGGCAACAGAAAAAAGAAAATCACTGAAACTTGCAAATTGCTGTTGAATATAACGAACTGAAATTGTTTCTTAGTTGGTCCCTCAGTGACCATCCGTATATGGTCCGGAGCTGGAGCAGATATTCCCGAGAATCCCAATCCAAATAAGGTCAAAATTGCGGATATGATTTCTGCAGAAATGAGACGATGTTCTCGACGGTTTTAATCCTAATTTATGCACCAGTAATGATGAAGATTGTCTTCCGCCGCCAAGATTAAGTGGCTTACAATTTGGCGAAGCTGCATCCAGCCAGATGGCGTTATGCATTCCGAGTGTCCCCAGACAATGGGGTTGTCAACCAACAATATCCGAAAGTTGGCCTAAAATTGACTTTCGTCCATCAGAAAGCCGGAAAAGGGCTTAAGTCGGAGGCGTTAGTAATGAATTGTAAACGCAGACACGTGTGAGGCACTTCTTGAGTTAAGGGGGATTAGCCATGGTGAGGGTTTACTTTGATGGATCGAAACTTTCTCAAGGAGTCACCCCTCTATGGTCATGAGTTGGCCATTTCTCTGTACCAGTCTCCCTTTTCTGCTTCATTGACCAAACTACAGGGAAAGAAATTATGGTTAACAATAGGTTTTATTGCTTTTAAGGGTCTAAGGATTTATTTTTTATTATAATTTTGATTACGTCTGCAGATGTTTAATTTTTTATGGGGCTTTATATGATTATCCATCTTCTTACTGAATTAGAAACATGATTAAAAATTAATTTCATTCCTTTATACTTTTCCTATTAATCTTTAAATTCTGACCGCTTATTTCTTAGTGCATTTTGTAGCTAAAATATTATAGCTCTTTCTCGGTTTGCTAAACTTGTTTCTCATTTGCGGCAAGTATGCTTCTGTCCGAAGAACTAAGACTGGCCCAGCGTGTTCCACTTCATGGTTCTGTTGTTTTAAATTTGTCATGAAAATATTTTGATTGTTGCGCATTCACTTTTCCCCCCCTAACCCGACACCTTTCTTGGGTTGTGTCCCCTCCTATGGTATGGCTTCAAATATTGTTCCACACACCCCTCGGGACATTTGTTGACTGAAAGTTCCCCTTCTTTGCCAGATGACTCCACACGGTCTACATACGTTTTCCAAATTAGATTCTGCGGTTTTCGTCTGTCTGTCTGAGTGTCTAGAACATGGCCCACCGGGGGACACCACCAGAATCGCAATCGCAATCAATCGACATCGGGGGACCGCCCTCACATTTGTTTATTTGCTTGTTCCGTCTGCGGTTTGCTATTTATTTTGCCTTTATTTCCTTCAAGCCATCAAGTCTATTTCGAAAGTTGCTCCTGCCCCCTAACTCTTGTTTATTTTTGATTTTTAAATTATATTTGCACTACTCGCTAATTAATTAGCAGAGCCAGTGGCTCAATAAGCCATCATCGTCATTGCGACTTATTTTTAATCGCAATTGGCATGCAAACCAGGCAGCAGAAAACTTCGCAGACGGAGCCAAGCCACTGGTAATCCAATTTAAAAAAGCATCGTCGTCTTGGGCCGCTTCCTTTGACTGCCACATAAATCAATGGGATGCGCTCGGCGCGCTTAAAATTCATATCTTGTCAGAGTGTAAGTTGTATTTTAAGCTTTTTATCGGGGCCCGAACGGCGGCTGCAATGCGCCTCGCATTACTCATGCCCCAGTGGTTTGCCGCCTCGAGAGGCGAGTGGTTATGAATGGATAAACGTGTTTTCGGAAATGAATTCAACGAAGGGGGCAGGGCTGTGGGTGAAGGAAAGTCGTGTGGCAGTCAAATTATTAAGACAAGTAAGAGGTTGCACTTCAGATCTTTAGGGTTTTTGATTAAGATGATTTAAGCTCAGTAACTCAAGAAAGAGATGGTTCATTAGGGATAATATGAGTTATAGCATTGGAATCTATATATCATTACCTAATTTTAAAAATACGTTTGATTTATAATCATCCCAAATCATCATATTTTTTCCGCAATTATAAGTTTCCATCACCCTGCTTATGACCAACCATTAATTCTTTTAACGGACCCCGTCTTTTTGGCCATTTAATCCATGCTGGGCTGTAAGAAGAGCACCTACAGCTCAATGGGCCAGGGCCACGTGTTGCATGTGCAACACGAAATGGCTGTAAATAATATTTATGTGCGTTAATGCCAAACACCATACTCGGATTGGGATTACGGAGAGAGGCTAACATGTGTCGAGCGTATCCGCGACACGAGCTACTTAAGCTCGTCTCATATATCCGCGGCTTTATGGCTTAAATGCGTTATAATTCAAGCCCGGATAGCCGGCCACCTGTTCGTTGGACATCTGAGTCGTTGTCACGTTCCTGCCACACCGCTCCGCCATAAATATTGGCCACTCGTCTAGCCGCCAATACTGCCGCCCGACATGTATCATCATCGTTTTAAGCCATGGCCCGAACTGCTGCTCTTGATGGGCACTCATTTGTGGCAAGCTCAGTGCGTTAGCAGTTTAATGTGGCAGGCCTTTTCTGGGCCAGCGAATATTATGAAAAAACACAGCACTAACGACTCTGATTTCAGCTCTGACTTGCTAATTTCTAGACGGCCAACACGCACCTAATGAGCCTCGGACTGTGGCACGATCCCCGAGTCGGTGTATCGTATATTTATAGCAGCCGTTGCGTCGTTGCATGAACTGAATTATGGCCAACAACTAGCTGCAGCACTAGACAACAGAATAGCTGCAGTTTAGTCTATAATATCTTGATTATTTACGGTTTAAATCTATGGCTGTGTAGCCTAGTGCGCACAGTAGCACATGGCAACTTGTTGCAAATGACGGCGCCAAGTCGCAGCAACATTCTCCTGCCCTCACGACCACGACGTCGCCACAAAGTCTGCGATTTTAATCTTTCGCTCTGGCCAGCCTATCCCTCGGATAACTATACAAATTGTGGGATATCGTGCAAGAGGTGTGGTGCCACAGGCGGGGCACTGTCAACGCCTGGTTGCAGGGCTTTGGCCGGCTGCCATTTCCCAAAGATGGAATCTAGCATCTTTATGGTACGAGCCGCAGACTCATTTGTATTTTATTCGAGACGATAAGAGGTTGCGATACATAAATGTTGGAGAAAAGGACTAAGTTATTGCTTAATTCAGGCTTCTTTGTTTCAGCCAACAATTAAGGCTTATTATTTAAGTCAAGAAGAGCTGAGAGATGGTTTATCTTTTTATGTTTTCAACATTAAATAGTAAAGGTTTGTTGGGAATTATGATTATGGTTAATTCTTAAGAATTAAAGAGTCCTTATTATATTTTCTGTAATGTTTACAATTTAATGCATAATTATATAATACTTAACTGAGGCTCTCGCTTGCCTTGTGCCCCATGTGGCAGAAGCTTCCCGCTTTTAAACTCCCATTCCGTGCGCCCATTTAAAGCACATTGTTGCAACGTTTATCATATTAATGTGAGCGACTGGCTGGGTCTCTTAACAACTTAATAATTTATTTGTCCGCCCCTTCCCTTGCTCTGTCCGGGGGGCACATGTGTCACGGCCACGTCAGTGGGGCACAAAGGAGTCAACCGAAGAGGGCTCTTAAATTATTAACGCGATTTGCATGCGTGGCAACTTTAAAGACGTTGCGTCTGCGGCGCATAAACATGTCATATTATTATTTTTTACTGTCTGATAAAAGTTCTGGCTCTCCGACTGCGTACTGTTTTTTATGGTAATGCGTCATAAAAGAGTGCTCGCAAAAATGTTTTTCCAAAAGGACGATGAGCAACAGGAGCGGGCAGCTTATCAATGCAAAGCAGACTCTCGACTTTGGTCCGTCCACTTCAAAATCGCTCCCCATCCGGATGCCCCCTTCCGCCAAATTTCGTTTGCATTGTGGACGAAGCGTTGAAGAAACCCTTGAGGGATTAAATTTCAACAGTTCGCCGCCCGCGTTGCGCATTCTTGGCCAGCACTTTGCCGACATCCTTTTCCCCCCAGGAGGAATCATACAGCTTCGTCGCCTCCCGCGCACTATCAACCTTTGGCAGCTTTTCTCTTGCCGACTTTTCGGCGCTTAGCCATCTGTCCGACTGTCTATTTGTCCGCCTTTTGGATGGATAGCTGGAAGGATGAAGTGCTGGAGTGGTGAAGTGCAGGGCAGGCATTCAGCTAATGAATGTAATCGCCATAAGCTGGTGCCCTTTTTCGATGAGGAAAAGGCAACTCATTACGCGTCTCTCTGTATACAAAACATTTCCCAGTAATTGGGCTGCGATTTTGGGGGGTGGCTGTCTTCCAAAGAATTATGAAAGCCAAATGCATTTACTAAAAAGGAATATTTGGGTAATGCCGCTCAAAGTGCCTGTTTACTGGGGTGCCCCCATTTGGAGAGCTTTTAAAGAGGAATAAAGTATTTCCGGTATTGTCAGACTAGATTTTAATGATTTATGAAGTCAAAATTTAAGATTTTTGTGTATTATTCCTAGCTAGCATCCTTTAATTCCTGCCCCCATCTCAACTTATATTATCTGGTTGTAATAAAAAGCGGGAACAGCAAGCAAAACACTCGTTTCCCGCCACATTGCAAGGCCATCATAATTGTGTACCTGCAGCTATTTTGATTTGATAAGCAAACAAAGGCGAGAAACAGCAGCAGCAGCAGCAACAAAAGAAGGCAAAAGAAAGCCAAGCGACGGCTGGCAAATAGAATAAAATAATCAGAAGGCAAACTCAGAAAGTGGTAATGAGTATACGCCGGGTCTGACAATGGACAGGAAAAAGGGGCAACGAACAGAAACGGAATGGCGTTCCCTGTTTTTCTGTTTGTCTGGAAAAGTGAAAAGCATGTAAATGCCCCAGGCGGGTATTATGAGGGTACCCCAACCAGGACACCCATTTCTCCTTCCAATTTCTATATTCTGGAAGCCCGTCTGGCAGACACTTGAGCCAGCTAGCTGGACAATTATTGTGCGACTGTTTCACGTTCAATGCCAAAGTGTCCTGCGGGCAGCAACAAGCCGGAAAATGGGGAAAACCGGAAAGGGTGGGGAGCCCGAACAAGGATACACTCTTGAGGGGTGGGCCGCATGCTAATGAATTGAAATTGTTGGTGGCAAGGGTGGCGGCGGATTAAGGGGCGTATGAGCAATTTAATTGCTGAGCAAATTTTGCCGCTGATGAAAATTGAATTGTTCATTGGGTGGCGTGCCGTGTCATGTCACTGTCAAGTGCAAATGTTCCCAATGCCGCAACATCAACATTGTCTCCCAAAAACATTCAACAAATGAGGTTTGCAAATGTCGGCAAATGGCAAATGGATATGGAAAAGTTTGCGTGATATATATGTGTTATTGAGCCTGGCATTGTAGTCGAGCGATTTATTTGTGGTCTGGAATCGTTGTATATTTTAATGAATTCTTTCCCTGGTGAAGCTCTTGACTTTGACATGAAACTATGTACTATTTATGAACGTAAAAGGGGAGCATACAAATAAAACGGGGAAAAAATTACAAAAAAAATATTGCAAACGCGAGCTGTCACCGCGGGCGTGACTAAAAGTTGTCATAAAAGAAACCTTAAACCGTAAACTTTTATTGCGGCACACTGCATTCCAGCTTTGTTTTTAATTTTCGCGCCATACTGATACTGATGTCGTTGTCCTCGAAACTCATCTTTTCGCATTCGTTGGTATTATTTTGCAGACGGAGCTGTCGCACAATCTGCAACAATTGTCGGAGAAGGCACGTTCCACGACCGAATTCATCCAGCGCCTCAAAGGCATGAGCGACAAAGTAACGGTAAGTTAGAATCCTGAAGGACCAAAAAAAAAAAAGCAAAAATCTCCCCAGAATCCGGCTTAAATTTTTGAGTTATCTATGCACAGGAATCCTGCATGGAGTTCGAGCGACTGGTGCACGCCCAATGTGAAGCTTTGATTCAGGCCATTCACGACAGACGCGAATATCTGCTGGAGGCGATTCGCATGGACAAGGACACCAAGATCAGGATATTGAAGGTGGGTTTTTTTTCTTGAAATTTAAGAGATTTTAAAAGGCTGAGGTATTGGCTTAGAAGATTGAAGTGATTAACTTAACAATTTATTACAAAATCAATTCATGAAATTCTATTCCTTGCATAAAACATGATATGTTTAAATAAAAATAAATGGGCTTAATTTATCCTTAATCTATTATATCCTTCTAGGATCAACAATCAAACTGCACTGGCAAACTGCAACAAACCACAGGACTTATTCAGTTCTGCATTGAAGCTCTGAAGGAGACTGACAGCGCCGCCTTTCTACAGGTTTGTTTTTTTAATAAAATTTCATTTAATTTAGACTTGATTAATATAATTAACTTTATTTAAAGGTTGGTGCCATGCTTATAAATCGAGTGGCCAACACAGACATGACCTGGCACCAGGAGGTCACAAATGCTGCCCCCCGGGTTTCGCCCATCGTAGACTTGACCCTTGATGATGCCGCCTTGGCTCGTGCCATTGATAACTTGAACTTTATCCAAATGAAAGGTAAGTGATGTGGTTAGAAGTAGAAGTAACTACCTAAATTTTGAAAAGAGTAGGATGTATTGGTAGATAACAATACCTTTAGAGAGTCTTTAAATCGGAGATGAATTATTAGGCCCGACTGTAGCTGCTAAATAAACTCGCCTCATAAATATTGTCACTAATTACGCACAAACACACACACCAAAACACACCCTCGCACTCGGTCCAAGGTGTGACTCGGGGCCACCCGATAAACATAAACATAAACAAACAAACAAAACACCAAACTCGACCCTTTAAACAAAAGCGGGAAGAGCCCTTCAATCGAGAGCCTGTTGAAGAGTTGAAACCAAAGGGCTGGTAGTATTAGTTGGGGAACTCCTTAGTGGTGGGGGGAAGGGACTATATTTAGAACAGATATTTGGAAATGGGAGCCGCCATGTGTGGAGTTGACAATTAAAGTGAAAGTGTTGAAATCGGATAGTGCACATCGGTTCCCCACAAAAGCATCCAGAATAGAATATAAATTGATATGCATTTGATATGTCTAACCTCTTTGTGCTTCTCTCACATTTCCTTCCATTCTGAATGTGCCGCTTGCTCTCATTTAAATGAATGTCCACATAAATATACAAAAAAATCATCTATAGCCGTCAAAGATGGAGATGAAAGATGTCCGGCAGGTGAGCAAAAATAAAACACACTCAACAACAAAAATATGAAAAAAATCAATACCTAATTAAGTTTTCATACACTCAGATACTCACAAAAAAATATGCAATTTCATAATTTATATATATATTTTTTTTTATTCTGTTTGGACAAAAATCATTACTTGGTGCTTCAGTCTCACACACACACCCACACTAATACACAGCTCACTCACACATTGAGGTGATTCGTCGGCCATTTTGTTTTCATGGATTTTTGGCATTTCCTTGCTAGCCATTTTTTTTGTTTTTTTTTTTCTTATTTTTAGTTGAGAGGAACACGCCTACGCATAATAATTTTTCATTTTCATTTAAGCCACTAACGGGAAATAAAAAATAAACCAAAATACGTCCAAATATTTTCGTTTTCACTTCCGGTTCCGGGCGACTGTCAGAGAATTCCTTGCCACAGCCTGTCAACTGGCTGGGGGCGTGGTCAGGCAATGTCATTTCGAGTGACATAATTTTTTACGCTGCTTTTTGCTTTCTGCCTTTTGGTTTTTCCTGTCGCTTTTCATTTGGCTTTTTTTCCACTCTCCCTCCAACACCACTCCTCCTCTTCATTATTTCATGCTTAAGCTTTTATTTCGCATTTTTTCGTTTTATATTGTTATTATTTTTATGAGTCGCAGCTTTCGGGTTTTCTGGTATTTTCGGTTTCGCAATTGACCCTCTTCAGAGGCTCAACCGGCCGACCGGGCTTATCCCTTACACTTTTAGCCTGATTGCTCGGCCTTTAGCCAACAAAATAAAAGGGCCACCTTGATTTCCACGTTTTACTTTTGTTTCGGTTGACATTTGACAGCTTTTGGCGCCTTTTTAATTTGATGCCGAAGCAGGGGAGCGGAAAGCCAAAGGAGGACGCCCGAAAGTGTCGTCATTTTTATGTTTATTTTGTGGCATAATTTTAGGCGCTTCACTTCTCTCCGCCATTTGTGTTGTGTCATGAATTTTTATTACCAGGCGTTGGTTTTATGCCCCCCAACTTTACGACCTGTAGGCGTGGCCCACCCTTCGGGCAATTAATAAAAAATGAAACACTAACAGCAGACTCTTCGCCTGGTGACAGATTCATTTTAGTTTCTCGAGGGGATCGGATCATCTGGGTGGGTGCTGGTTTTCGGCCTTCATCGATTGAAACTTTGTTTTTATTGGTTGTGGTACTTGTCTACTTAAGTTGTATTGATAATTTGGCTTACTTTTATGTCAAAACACTGTAGTGCCTTCTAACACACTCCACAAAACACTTTCTTCGGGTCTTTAGTTTATGTCTTTTACAAGCACTGGATTATCTGTTATTTCTAAACGTTAGCACAACTACTACACATGTTTCTGATGTTTGGTTTATTGCACAATTTCAATAAAATATCCTAATTATTCAACAGCCCCCATGACGCCAACCATTCTGCCATCGGACTGCTCGGCGGAGAATAATTCCGTGACAGTGGCGTGGCAGCCACCGAATCATTCCTTTGTCGAGGGCTATGTCCTCGAACTGGACGATGGCAGCGGTGGAGAGTTTAGGGTAAGTAATATTATTGGAAATAGTTCAAGCGACTCATCAACTTTAATTATAATCGTGGCTTAAAAAAGCTGTTAGAATTAAGCTAACAAGTATAAGCCAGGATAACTGCCTTCACGAATTGCTGAATGGCACAATCCGCTTGCTGATTGGCTGACTGAATGGCTGTCATCTTCCAATTTATTAACCAAGAACTTTAATTTGATTCCTTTCTCTCCTTTCCCTGGATCCCCGAAACAGGAAGTCTACTGCGGCAAGGAAACAATTTGCACCGTGGACGGGCTGCACTTCAACTCGATGTACAATGCCCGGGTGAAGGCCTTCAATAGCGCCGGAGAGGGTGAATACTCGGAGCTGATTGGACTTCAGACCGCCGAAGGTGAGTCCCGCTTTTCACATTTTCACCTTTCTTCTCGTACTAGCTTTTTCAATTAAGCTCCTCCGGCTGCCTGGCTGGCTGGTTGGACGGCTGGATGGTTGACTGCTTGTGAGCTACTTTTCCGACTGTTTTATAATTTAATCCTTTTCGGTCATGCGCCACCCCTTTTCCTTTCCTTTACCATTTCCATTCCGGAGCTCCTGGTTTTTCCCGTTCGTGTTTTGCATGTCAAACAGCCATTGACCCCTTTACGCCTGCCGGGCAGGAATACGTGAATGGGAAATGGGGCCGGGAAGGTGGCGGGAGCGCAAGGGTTTGTCTTCTGCAATCCAATTCTCACTTGATTGATGCATGTGCCACCTGACAGCAGCTACCTCCATCCACCACCCACCATCCGCCAGGATCTACCACAAATGAAACGCCGCGTAAAGTTATTTAATTTATAAAATTGCCAGAGCATTTTCTAGGAAGACGGTTTCTGTTTCTTTTACGTTCACGGATCCTGACCGTCGCTTTATTAGTTGGTCGCCGTTAATTTGCAACTTTTAATTGATTATTCCTCAACGCCAGCCAGAGCGTTGTCTTTGCGGGGGTTACGGGCGATTTAAGCCGGCCATCCGACCCCGATCCCAATGCAAATTGCCACTTTATAAAGTGTTTACACCGAGCGCGTGTCCCTAAGTAATTAACGGAAAAACCAGTTAACAGTTTATGGCTCGTGACGTTTGCGGGCGGTCTTCGTTAATGGCCTGGCTCTAACACCTTACAGACGAAAATGGTCCCTAAGACGAGGGAATAAAACGGGTTACGATGATACCAATTACTTAAGGGAGCGAATACCCAAACTTATGGCCGAGGTGTGGACGAAATGGCAAAGCCATCCCATGGAAAAATCTAAACATATATAAAATACAGCTCCAGAGTCTCAAGTGCATTGCAGACTTCATTGTGTTACACTTCAGACTAAATTAAATTCCATCATAATAGACTCCTAATCCATGCTTCGGAGCAAATCATTGTGCCAACATTTGGGCTCCCTCTTACTTATCCAATTAAAAAAAAAACTGAGAGTAGTTCCCGGCAGCTAATTAAATGCTGGTATTTTAAGGACTCACAGTTTATAGTGCCTGGCTCAAATCTCTCATAGTTTTAATCGCAAAGTCATATCCTTGACGTAAACAAAACAATGGCCAAAGCCAGGGAGTCCTCCTGGCCCAGATGCTTGCTTTGTGGCTAGTTTGGCCACACAATTGCCTTTGGTGGCCAATAAAACAGGCAACGTCATCATCGTCATCAGACCGAGAAGTGGAGCTCCCAGTGCTACCAGTGGCCCCCAGCTTTCCCAGCTGATTCCCGGCTAGCCTTGGCCACTTAATGCGGCCACAACAATAAAAACGGAAATTTAATAAAGCACTCGACTCGACGCCACTCGTTGCCTACTTTGCGGCGCATAACAGCATAAACTGTAAGGAACGGACTAGGGTTCGGACTCTGACTACCGACTCCGATTCTGGATTGCACCGGCCACTTGAGCTTTGACAATGGGGAAAATTGCAACCAGTCTGACTTTGTTTTTCTTTCCACTTTTCACAGTTCCGGAACACTTCAAAAAACACAAAAAAAAAAATAGAGAGCTGAGAAAAATTAAGATGAACTTATGCCCTGGCTTGAACTTTGAACTACAAATTAATCTTGAACCTAGAAAATAATTTCTTAATTATTATTAAATTATAAGTTTCCTTATAACTTCTCATGATAAATCAACTTTATATTCTTGAGTTTGGAAGCACATGGGATAGACTCATCGAAGGGGTTTTTAATCTATCGTTTTATATCTAATTAATTCTTAAGCCCCCTATATTATCAATAGCTTTTTTTGCTAGTGTATTCATTAGTTTCATTCTCGTCTGTTTCATTCTAGTGGCCTGGTTTACGTTTGATCCCGTTTTGAGCGGCGGTGCCGGTTCGGGCTTAATCTTTAGCAAAAACAACGCCACCGTTAGCGTCGAGGGCTGGGAGCACCGGGTGGCCCTCGGCTCGGTTGGATTCTCCCGCGGCATCCACTACTGGGAGTTCACCATCGACAACTACACGGCGGACACGGATCCGGCCTTTGGAGTGGCACGTATCGACGTGGCCCGGAACAAAATGCTCGGTGAGTTAACAACCTGCTACAGTTCGCTCGCTATTGTTAGGTGCCGTCAGTGGGTTACTGGTTGCATTTGAAATTCAATTAAAAATTCAGAGCAGGCGGCACAAAGAGAGCATCAGCAGCACCAGCACTACACCAGCAGGAAAAACCTTTCACACAGAAACTTTGCTCGCAAAAAGAGGGAGACCAGAAGTGGAAAATCTGCACAACAAATAGATTCTGGCGTTGACAAAAGATCCAATACGTATGCGGAAAGTTCACAGCTAATAGATGGAATTTAGGGAGGGTATAGCTAGGGAGGCAGGGTGCCATGGCGCTAAGGGGGGTTACGCTTAAAACTTTGCCATTTTGCCGCCTCGCAATGCGAAGCCAATAAAATCGAGTGGCAAGTGTTGGGGCGGGCCAGAAACTTTTGCCATTTCTTGTTGCGTGAGTGTAGGGTCGAACTTCTGGAGCGGAATGTGAAGAGTTTTCGTTACCAGACTGAAACCGAAACTGAGACAAACACAAACAAAAGACGTAGCGGAGGCGCCTTGAAGTATGCCGCAGTAAATTGATTGAAAATGTGCGTGGTAGTCGTTGTAGTAGGAGGAGTGATTGGACGGTGGATGGGTCTGTGGAGTAGAGTGGGCTTAGAGTGCAGACAAAAGTAATTAAAAGTGCGGCACTTAAACTTTTGTCAAATGCAAAAGTTTATTTGCGGCAGCGCATCGCTTTCCTGGATTTTTCTTTATTTTTTCCTTGTCGCTAAGACGCCGCTGTGTATCTTTTTCACTTACACAATTTATTCCCCAAGCTGCTCACGCGCCATTTAACACGTGCCCGCCAGCCTCGCTGGGTCCTTCTCGCTGCAAACTCAAGTTTTCGAATTAAATTTTCATATGCAAAGCGCCGGCAACAAAATTGGAGAGCAGCACACCACCTCGGAGCAGGTGGTGGCCCCCAGCGACTGACATTGACACTAACAGCTGCAGTTTGCCAAGTTGTTTTACGAGACTAGTGCGTTTCCTGGACGGCGCGGCAGCAGGAGGGTCGGAGGTCACATCCACAAGTCCTTATCCTCCCGCCGGCACCTTGCTTGTTGCTTTTGCATTTGTCAGTTATAATTCCACAGAACTGAAACGACAGACAGGAAAGTGACAAGTCATGGATAGTGGAAGTCAGGGGAGTTATCTTACCAGTTGGAGTTTAAGTTCAAAACTTTAGAGTTTGGAAAGTCAGCAAAATAAAGATAGATATCGTATCAGCTTGCTCTAAAATTTTCATTAAATTCGGTTATCGATTTATAAGTGTAACAGTGGGTGGGAAAATGTCACGCCAATTAATTAATTACATTACATGAAATCATGTTGCGGTAAGGGATTAAATAATCTTTAATCATGTAACAATTAAATGCATTAAATAATTGCTAAAGTTGTTAGCAAACCAGGCCAATAAAATTAATAAAACAAAACGCAAATAGAGAAGTAAATGGTCAGTGAAAATATAATGAGTGATTAAAAAATGTACCAGTCACGATCACGGCTCGATGCACATACATATAGTTTCAAACATTCATTTTAAATCTCAAAACCAACTGATTCTGAATATATTTGTTATTTTCCATCAACAGGCAAGGACGAAAAATCATTTGCCATGTACATCGACCGTCAGAGATCCTGGTTCCAGCACAATTCCATCCATGAGCGACGAGTCGAGGGGGGAATCACCACGGGAAGCACGATTGGTGTACTCCTGGATCTGGAGAGGCATACTCTGAGTTTCCTGGTCAATGAAATGCCACAGGGATCGGTGGCTTTCCGGGACCTCTACGGTGTTTTCTATCCGGCAGTAAGCATCAATAGGGGCGTCACACTGACCATGCACACGGCTCTGGATGCCCCGAAAATGGACTACTTTTAGAGAGTATGGCAGGGTTGGACCGAGGGTAGCTAATTGTGTACATATAGAGCTTGGCATTTGACAGTTATCGGTGTCTATATATAGCATTACCTTAATACGAAGTGTTTACTCAGACATCTTACATATATGTATGTTATGTGTACGTGTAGTTTCGGGCAAGTTCAGCGACATATCTCCACTTAATCGTATCCCTATTCGTAGTACTAGGCACCGTTTGTAAAACGCTGCGCCAAAAACGGAGAACAAATTATTGAAAATAATTGAAAACATTTTCGCAGTAACTTTATGTAAATATAAACACAAATTATCGGCATACTATAATAACAAAAGCTCTGAATGTTTTACATCACAAAAATAAAGCCAAAAATCAAGCACAGTGCAACAAAACAAAACTAAAAATCGCAAACACCAAAAAATAAATCAAATTTCAACGCAAGCGAACGACAAAATAAGGTAAAAATCCAATTAGCCATTAGTGTAGGTAAATATCTGCATTTGTGTCACAACATACGCGAAAGTAAATGTTTATGGTTAATAAAATTAAAACACATTTGTCTGAGGCTAGAATGCAATCAAAACTGGAGTGGTGGGAGAAGTTTTTATTTTAAAGACTGAATACAAATGTTGTTAATAAGACAGTAAATGGAACGCCTCATTTGTGCAAAATGGAAAAATACTTAAAATTCACCAAAATCTTTCCCATAATTACCCAATGTTACTGAAAAACAAAAAATATTTTAGAGCACACAAATGGCAAAAAATCCCAACAAAAAAAAAAAAAAGGAAAAACGAGAGCCAACAATTTCGCTTATAAAATCAAATATGCATCGGAATATTTATAATTAAAGTACCTACCAATTAAGTTCCCTGTAAATATTCATGTATTTTTTAATAAACGTTCGGCTATTCTAGTTTTTCCTATTTAAGGTTTAATAAAATAACATTAAATTCCAATGTATGTACGAAATATTTATACTTTTCAACTTAAGCGTATCTACACGGAAAATCAACAATTAAAGTTAATTACCACGTACTATGCATGTTTAAATATTTATAATTGTAATAATATTGAAATACAAATAAAACAGAGAGCAAAAAATGTAATTGCATAGGCATGAACAAGCACACACGTAAATGAGTTTATTTATTTCAAAAAATTAAAGCTAGACTTGTATGGGGGAATGGATTGAAGTCCACCAAATAAAGGTGCTGCCAAGAGCAATTTTTGATGGCTATATCTTCCCCAATTCTTATCCGATTCTCAAGCGGAGTACCTTAAACGATTTCTGGGTCGATTTCGCACCATTCTGCATCAAAATCCTGAGACAAAATATTTTTCAGATTTTTCGTCCATTTTTCCTGATGGATCCCCTAAAAATGAGGTTTTCCCCTATAGGGGCCACAGTGATGCCTATATCTTCCCCAATTCTTATCCGATTCTCAAGCGGAGTACCTTAAACGATTTCTGGGTCGATTTCGCACCATTCTGCATCAAAATCCTGAGACAAAATATTTTTCATATTTTTTGTCCATTTTTCCTGATGGATCCCTTGAAAATGTGGCTTTCCCCTATATGGCCCACATTGATGGCTATATCTTTCCCAATTCTGATCCGATTCTCAAGCGGAGTACCTTAAACGATTTCTGGGTCGATTTCGCACCATTCTGCATCAAAATCCTGAGACAAAATATTTTTCAGATTTTTCGTCCATTTTTCCTGATGGGTCCCTGAAAATGGGGGTTTTCCCTATAGGGCCCACATTGATGGCTATATCTGCGCCAATTCTCATCCGATTCTTATGCGGAGTACCTTAAACCATTTCTGGGTCGATTTCGCATCATTCTGCATCAAAATCCTGAGACAAAATATTTTTCAGATTTTTCGTCCATTTTTCATGATGGGATCCCTTGAAAATGTGGTTTTCCCCTATAGGGCCCACAGTGATTGCTATATCTTTCCCAATCCTGATCCGATTCTCAAGCGGAGTACCTTAAACAATTTCTGGGTCGATTTCGCACCATTCTGCATCAAAATCCTGAGACAAAATATTTTTCAGATTTTTCGTCCATTTTTCATGATGGATCCCTTAAAAATGAGGTTTTTCGCTATAGGTGCCACGGTGATGGCTATATCTTCCCCAATTCTCATCCGATTCTTAAGCGGAGTACCTTAAACGATTTCTGGATCGATTCTCCACCCTTCTGCATCAAAATCCTTAGAGAAAATATTTTTTAGATATTTTGTCCATTTTTCATGATGGATCCCCTAAAAATGAGGTTTTCCGCTATAGGGGTCACGGTGATGGCTATATCTTCCCCAATTCTTATCCGATTCTCAAGCGGAGTACCTTAAACAATTTCTGGGTCGATTTCGCACCATTCTGCATCAAAATCCTGAGACAAAATATTTTTCAGATTTTTCGTCCATTTTTCATGATGGATCCCTTAAAAATGAGGTTTTTCGCTATAGGTGCCACGGTGATGGCTATATCTTCCCCAATTCTCATCCGATTCTTAAGCGGAGTACCTTAAACGATTTCTGGGTCGATTTTGCACCTATTTGCATCAAAATCCGGAGAAAAAAATATTATTTTAGATTTTTGTCCTTTTTTCTCCCCCCACATCTACAAGGGTATAAAAATGTACTACTATTTGCGTCAATAAATGGAATAGGATACAGATTTATAAAAGGACTTCTAAAGTAAAAATCCCATGTTCGGACAACACAAAATACGTTTTTAAGAAGCAAAGTGACGATAACAAAACATCATCATAATAAAGTTTAAAAAGCTTTTTCAGCTTTAATAGTCCGGCAGCAGTTGGGTCGAAATTTATTTTATATCCTAATAATAGTTTCTCCCAAAACTTTTTAATTAGTATTTTTGCATAGTGCTCCGTGGCCCGATAAACGCTTCTATTTTTATACATCAACTTCACTTTCCCCGCTTTTCGCGCTTTCCACGCTTTTCACTGTGAGACGCACTAATGGAAAAGCCTCACGCAACCAGGAGTTCACTGTGCCAATTCCTGGGCGGGATTCCTGTGTTTGTTTTGCAGTTTAGCTTTTTTGTTTTGTATTTTTGTTGGCGACAGCATTTGAAGCGGGAAATGTGTCACCGACAATGCGAATTCTGTTGTGTTGTTTTGGCATTCATTCAGACATTCGTACCCCAAACACCCACCCAGTAGTCACTTTCACAAATTACACACTTAACTTTAGCGTCAAGTTTGCTTAGAAAGCAGCATGTGTCAACTGCAAGAGTCGGCATTTTGTTGGGATTTATGTTTGGGGCGAGTGTTTGTGGGGTTTAGCCTCCATTGTTTGCGGTGTTTGACAAAAGCTTTTGCTCTGAGCAAAAATTTTAATGAGCAGAGCGCGGTGAAGGCGCAGAAAAAACCGCCAAAAGAAACTATTGTTTAGATATACATTTTTATGGCAGTTGTATGGCAGTTGCGGGAAACGCATCAAAGTGCAATTTTTATATCCGGGTTGCAGTTGCGCAACTGACAAGGAAAGGCGCTTAGCTGCCACACCCTCGCTGTCTGGCAGCCAGCCAGCCATCTAGCCAGCCTGCCACTTCCGCATCCGCATCCGTCGACAGGAGACGAGAAACGAGAGACAAGCGACAGGACACAGGACTTGCAGCAGCTGCTCCATCGTCGCCTGCTTCATAAATCATAAAAAAAACTTTCACCGCACGTCGCCGAACAAGAAACACTCCCGACCAGCCACCATCGTCCTCGTCACCCCGCCATCACATTTTGGCCTCGCCGCCCCTGGAAACTTGGCCCACAAACTAACCAACAGCTGCTAAGTGTTGAGTAAATGTTTTCGCGCCTCGTTGCGTTGCAGAATTCCCAAAACGTTTCCAGTTGTTGGTATTAGAGCAGCTATGCGGCGGATGTGGCACGTGATTGCTGCTGTTCTTTTCTGCTGCTCAAAAAACCTCGCACACTCTCAAAAAATTGACGGAAAGTGTAAAAATTTTAAGGATATTGCAAGGAAAAACTATAGATTTAAAAAGTTGGAACACATATGAATAAATTAAATTTTACTTAACTAACTTATACTTGAGTATTTTAAAATGAATTATTTTGTCAATGGCCTCGAAAAAATGTAATCGATGTTTATCACTTTCAACAGCAGAACATTTAATGAACCAACACACCAATTATTTTAAAAACAGTGACTTAGTCGTTTCGTTTACTCTTCCACAGGGGAATAGGTAGTTTCGTACAAGGATTCCTTTGCTTCTTCATGGTCTCCTTCATCAGTCGCCTGAACATCATCCTTTTCTTCTACAACTCCGGGTCTCTGAGTGGTTTCCTCAGAAGTAATAGTAGTTGAGGTTTCAAGTACTAACTCTGTAGTACCCTCTTCTTCCTCCATCTCTGGAGGTGCATTCGTTTTGTTCTGATTGGCACCTCCGTGAGATTCCCAATACTGCATTAGTTTCAGCATCCTGGGCTGGATCGTCCGTCTGGCACTAACGCCCCAAATCATGTCCATGTGATTCCACTTTTTAAACAAGTGGTTTTCCACCACATTGGGCAGCACCTTGGCCAACCGCTTTACATCCTCCACTGCCGCAAAGTAGTCGTTACTTCCATAGAACAGGGCCACTGGAGCAGTGATCTTCTCCAGACGATAATCAGGTGGCGAGGAGCGTCCATATATCCGCTGGTTTTCCTTGGGATCGTAGTCATATTGGCAGAAACGATCGGAGGATTGCAGTTGGATATAGTGCTGGGGCTGCTTGGCATTGCAGCCACCTGGTAGATGACCCAAAACCACTGGAAACATGGTCTGAAAAAATGTAAAAATATTTAAATATTTTTTAAATTTATGAAATCTACTTACCATATTCAATTCCTCTCGATTCTTGCCCACAAGCTGCCAGTAGAAGCGAAGACAGGTTTTCATCATTCCTGCAGAGGTAAGGCATTGATTGAAAAATATATAGCTGTGTGGAAACAGCTCGTAGGAGCCTCCTAAAACATTGATCCCCATGCGACCGATGCTTATGAGCGGTGCTTTCATGTTTCCCATAAAGGCAACCGGAGCCAGGGCATTCATGATGTGAATCTTGGCATTATACTCCGGTCTGCTGGAGGTCATCACGAAAAATGAGGTGGTGCCCTGGGAGTGGCCAAAGTAGCTCAACTTTTGATAGCCCGTTTTCTCCAGAATACCATCGATCATGGCCGGGAGATCATACATCCCGATTTCGTGCCAGGAAAAGCTCCAGAAAGCCCGGTCCGTATTTGGATTGAGTTTGACATGACCTCGAGAATATCGGTTGCCCCGGGCATTGCCCATCCAGACGTCGTAGCCATTTTCGTAGAGGTAGTAGGCCAGACCGCTGTGCGGTCCCATTGAGATCCAGGTGGAGGAGGTGTCCTCCAGTCCGTGGATCAAAAGCACAGGCTTGGCACCTGGCCGCGGAATTCGATGAAGCGTCAATACATATTTGTCCTCGGTGGTGACTTGATGGGACTCCCCAGGATATTTGTACTTTGTCAAGAGTTGCAACTATATATTGCAAAACCATTAGTAAGATGATTGTCTTGAGAGATTTTATACCAACAGTGGTCAGATGGGCATCTTCCAGGACACTCGCAGGGTAGTTATCCTCCGCATATCCACCTAGAACTCCAATCCGTATGCACTCGCCCATAAATATCCAGAGAAGCGTAAAAAATCCGATCGCGTGGGACATGGCGCTCGATCCGTGACTAAATCCGACTCAATCCCAACTCACTGGCTACTAAAGAGCAGTAATAATATTTATTTGTTGTGCTTTCCGCTTTGGTGCTGCTTATCGGTTATATCATGGCCAGCTCATTTCCAGTTGTACCTATATTTTGAAAACAAATGGGTATTATAACTCTCTCAAATTAGAGGAAATAGAGTTAGCTTTTAGCAGGGTCAAAGTTCAGCGTTAATAGCTTCGGAAGTGCAAACATTTAATGTGCAGACCAAATCACTTGGAACGACTAGACGAGATATCTATATTACCAAACTTAATTGGCGGATCAATACATACTGATTCACAGATCCCTTCATTTGAGGAAAGGTATTATTTAATTAAAAGTAAAATGTTATAGAAATAAATGCAAATAAAATTATCAATGAGATTTTAAATACAAGTTTTTGTTTTGACCAGTCACTGTGAGTCACTGACTGTGATCCCCCACTCTATTAAGTTCAAAGCCCTTGATCCATTTGGAAAATCTGAAAAAAACCTCCATTGAATACTGAGAGGGAAATCAAAGCGTATTCCTTTTAATCAGATTTGCCTGACCACTTCCGAAAGTGTGTAGTCCTAGAAATGTTTGGCCGGCTTAATTGGAAAATTTAATTTTTAATCCGGTTGTGGAGTGGACCGTGTCCACTCGGCAAACATTTGAATCGGCCCTTTCATTGCCTACGTCATCGCTTTCTTTTTTCGCAATTGATTGGCAAAAATTGATTTCAGCTTCTGCATAAAATATTTGCCGCTCCTTTATTTGCAGCAACTGCTGTCACTGGCGACGACTGACAGGCTGACAAAGCGACGAGGACGAGGACGCGGACATGGATACGGATGAGGATGCGGACACGGACGCAGGCGGAGCGGAATGGCATCGCACCGAATCCTTCCTTGCCATTCGGGGTCTGGGTCCGGATTTCGATTCCGGGCACTCCGGCACCGATGCCAACATAGGCCTGATGTGCTGCCCAACGTTTCGACATTTGACAAATAACTTAATTCGGCGTTGTCACCACATGTTGGCAATTCCAAGGGCTGTCATGGGGGTTCAGGGGGCTCGATTGGGGACTGCGGGAGCCTTGGCAGCTTGACGGCCCCTGGCATGTGGGCGGAGGGAACAGAGCCTGCCAGTAGGGCTGTGGCTCTGCACAAGTCAGTTGGCAGAATGTCGGAGTTGAAACCTTGGTTTCATGCTCAATAGGCGTGAATTTCAAGGGGCCAGTGCCTTGGGGCTGCCATTAAAATTAAGGTGGGAAAATGTGTCAATTTATCAATGTAACACCAAAATCCCAAGGCTCTCTCGAAACGAGGTGGCCCAACAATATGTTACATCAATGATTAAAGCGTGATTAAAGAATTTTTAACATTTTTAAAATTCTTGTAAACAAAGTATTTATAAATATAGAATTAATTTCAGTTAGAAATCATTGCCCTTTTGACCTACTTCAGACAGTCAACAAATTTAGCTGTCAGCCAAGTTACCCAATTTCCTGGTCTTACCTTAACTGGCGGACCAACTTGGCCGGCGGTTCCTTGAAGTCCCGACGCGTGCCCCAGCAATTAGCCATTTGACTGGCCTCCTTCATTGACTTTCGGGCCATTATGGTGCCAACTGCCAATCACACGACAATCAAGCGGCCAGAAGAGTGTTGCAACTTGCAGTGAAACCAGCGGCATTACAGGCCATAAACCCGCTTGGACAACAATGAAAACGAGACCAATCAATTGGCCAGGAACTGGATAGCCCTTAGTGGGAGCTGTGTTGAGACAATGGGAGCAGAGCTCTTAGCCTTAAATGCCTAGAGCTAGTTGGTTGTCTACACTGTTCAAATAGAATCAGTAGCAAGTATAGAAAAATATATATTTAATTTAGTAAGCTATTAGGTAATTAATGGCTTCTTCTTTTTTGAAAAAGACCTGTTTTTATAATTTTTTCTTGTCAGTTTGAAATTGCTCCCATTTTAGTAGACCATGTTCTGAAGTGTATCTAGGCACGAAGCTCGTTAGCAGCAGCATCTGGACTGGAGAAGATTATGATCAGCATTGTTCGCTTTTCGTGGCCTCACATTAGTTGCAGCAGTTGCTCAACTCCAGCTCCCTCTAAAAGCTCACCTTCTTTATCACGCGCCCCCCTTATTTTTATGTTCGCCACGCACGTGACTTTTAATCACGCGCGCATAAAATTTCATGTGAAGCCTTTGTCTTTCGGCCGAAAGGAGTTGGCTCCTTACGAGTTTTTGGCTCATTATGGCGCCAGGGGGAGAAAAAAAAGTGCGTGAAGCCTAAGTGAAAAAGTGGCTAGAGCGATTGAAGGTCAGTCCTGGTAACTTTACGGCTTGGGTGAAACCTTTGGAGCCAAGCCAGGCCAGGACTCCATTCTTTTGGCAAGTCAAAGGAGCAACTTGCAATTCACTCAGGGTGGGGGTGGTCCCAGAGTCCTGGGGGTCGGGGGTCAAGTGTGGGCCAGACAAGTTGGACGGGGCCTGCCGCCATATTGCAGTCTCTATTCTAACGCCTTCTGGTTGCTGCCAGACTGGACTCGAAGCCAATTACAATTCGTTTTTTAGCTGTCAGCCCCACTCAACTGCCCCCAGGCCACGCCTACTTGCAGTGGCAGAGTGTGACGGGGTGTGGAAGGTCCGCCCCCACTTTGTCTGCGTTTTGTAATTACTTTTGTGCACGTGCCACAGTACATGGATCTGGATCTGCCTTTGAATTTATTTCGGCAAAGCGACAAGTTCAGGGTCAGAGTCTGTGAATCTCTGCCAGATTCAGGAATAAAACATTTAAATTTTCAACAAAAAAAAGAGCCATTTGAACGGAAAACGATTTAAATACATTAAAGAAATTAAAGTAAATCAGACCACCTAGAAAAAAAATGCAATTTTTTTTGCAAATATAAACAATAAGAAAAAAATGTTGGCTCTCCAGACTCATAAAAACACTTTAAAATAAACAGCAAAATATGTGATGGCAATTATGAAACAAACAAATTATAATTTAAAGAAAAACTATGAACCTGATGTTCAAGTTAATTAATTTTAATATTTACTGGCATTTAAAGTTGATTTAACTAGCGGGCTCAATGGGTGATCGGGGCCATAAATTTTCCCCCAATCGCCACTGAATCGTGTCGACTGCTTGTTAATTTCCGTCGATAAAAAAATATGATGCTCTCTTTCCATTAATTACGTAATTATTTGTGTATTGTCACAGGCGCATGGAACTGGAGAATCCTGGCGCATCCTTGCGGCGGCCCATCAATAAAATGAACGAGTGATAAAGGATTACAGCTGACAGCGACAATGGTCCCCGAATTGATTAATTTATGGAAAACGAGAAGACTTTCCGATTGGGTGGCAAGGCAGGCGTGAAAACTCAATTTTTCACACTATCTAGCCCGATTGGGGAATGAAATCCGAGCCATTGAGTTTTAATTTCACACAAACCAAGAATGAAAAACTTTCCTGCTGATGTGTGTCAGTTTTGATCCTTATAAGAGATGCATCGTTATTTAATTTAATACGAATCGTAATTTGCAGCCATAAATTAATTGAATTAAGTCCATTTAATGAAAACTTGTTTTACTGACTAATTGCACACTGAGGAGAAGGAGCGGCTGACAGCAATTGATTTGCCTTTGATTTCTTGGGGGAAAGCGAAAAGTTGACTTTAAGTTTCAGAAAAATTAAGGAGTCTCAGTCCCTCGGAAATTTTTGTACATACTCCTTGAGATATTTACACTCCTTGTCGTCCTTTGGCAGCCAAACACATTAAGTTGTCCCCTAGGAAAATCCCTTGAACATAAACCAGAAATCTTTTAATTTACCCCCATGACATGGCCATTAAGAAAGCTTCGCTATCAATAACTGACAAGGCTCCATGCTGGCAGCGACTGGGTAGGAGGGCGAAACAAAAATAAATATAATGTGCTGTAGTCCTTTTCATTACGATAATGAAATATTTCGAGAGCAGTTTATGTGGATTACTTACTTAAATGTGAGAGCGGCATGCAAAAAGCGGGCTCCACGGTCCGGACAGCCGTGAAAACACGGCGTAAATGGGAAACGGGAAAATGGGAAAAGGCTCTGAAAAAGGACATGCGTGCAAATATAATCGGCGAGGAAAAAGCCGCAACTATAACACGAGCTGTAACTTTGAGCACGCCAAGGCAAGGGCATAATTATGGCATTATCACACAAACACATGCAGACCTTCGCCCACTTCCACCCACTCATATGACCACCAACCCGTGGAAAACTAACGATAATCAATTGAGAACTGTTTATAATGAAGTGGCGTCGCAAAAGGGTTCGCCATCGCAGCGCTAAGCTCTACACTGGAAAGATTAGTTTAAGTATTTTTTGTCTTACTAATTATTTAAAAGAAACTTTAATAAGAGATCCTAAACACACCTTAATAAAATATTAAAGAACTACAAAAACAGAAAACCAAGATCATTACTTTTACTATCAGTGTACTTCTCGCATTACTGTGAGTAGCCAGGCGCTAAGCACTTCATTTCTCTTGTTCCGCTCTTGGAGGTCCTTCCCCGCCGAGTGTCGAGGGGCGTGGCAGGCGAAAACGCCTAGCCAGCAATCTACTGATGGCGTGCCAGGCGGCCTAACGCGCATTGACCGCCCCCGCATTGGCCCCACCACCACCCCATGCCCCGCGAACAAACCACCGGCAATGTGCTAAGTATACGTTGGCCAGTGAGATAAACATGGCCAGCACACACGCACAGCACAGTCCAGAAAGCCGCAGACCACGGACCCTGTATTATGCGAGAGTGTCTCACTCATGACAACGTCCATCATAATTCATTGGGTATTGAGCCGGGTCCTGGGAATGGAGTGGTTTCGGGGCCCTTAACTGCATTGTAATAAAATTAGCATACACAAGACAAAGTTGCCAGTCGCGTATTCAGCGATAATTGAGTTTACAATTGGGTAAGCAGAGAGGCATGCATTGAAAAAAATGTATATAAACAGCATAGCTAATATGACTTTCTTATTTAGGTTTATAGAGGACTAGACATTTTCCTCTGTGCACATTGAAGCTCTTTAAAAAGAGGCAAAGCATTGAAATGCAAATGCAGTCAGTCAGTCAGTCAGCCAGACAGGAAACGGGGCACAGCTTCGTCGGCTCAGCTGGGTTAAATACGACCCAGGGTAACCCGCGATGACACCGCCACCGCTACTGCCACCACCGCCAAAACAAAAGCGCTCACCGCCGGCTATGATGAGATCCACACCGGCAGGAACCTCGAACCTGGACTTGAATAGCTAAAGCCAGGAGCCGCAGAAATGGCAACCTATTTCCCAACATCTAATTTATGCCAAGAGCAATCGCAACTCGCAACTGCCGAGAGAGTCAAATGCCAATGCCGCCTTATAAACGACCTGAACTTTGCGCTTTGGCCAGAAGTTCAGAGGGCAATAAACTGCTCCGGTTGTTTTCACAAATGAGCCCAGCGGAAGTTTTATCCTGTTTAAAGTGGGGTATGGTTCTTATGGGAAAGCATTTTGAATGAATACTCTAATTACAATCAAGCTACAATTCGACTGAAATGGCTCTAAATTTAAAACCTTAAAGCCATTTATTTCAGTTATTTTCACAATCGTCTTTACCATTATCTGATCTCTTTTTGGTACGACTCGTTGCAGGCCCCACTGGCCTCTCCAAAATCAACATTCAAAGCGTTTTGTCGACTGTTTTGGACAAAGCGTTTGTTAGAGCGACTCCACCGCCTCTGTCCGCCCTCCAGGAAAATGAAACCCCTTGGCAAGTGTCACTTAAAGGCATATCGTTTGTTTTTTCTTTGCCGAGTTCTTTTTACCGAAACTGCAATTCGAGCAATGCAGCCAGCAACTTCTTTTTTTCTGCCAGCCAGTTTCAAAACACTTTTCTTTCTTTCATTTCGGTTCTCGGCCCCTCCCAGTGCTTTCAATTTGTGTGTACATAAATTTCGAAATGGACTTCTCGTGTTGGGGCCCCCAAACAGCAGGACGAAAAAAAAATAAAGATTGGGGACAAAAAAAACCAACAAACAGAAAATAAAAATGGAGTGGAGCCGCGGAGAAAGCTGGAAAGAAAGAAATGGCGTGCGGAAGCAAGTGGCCACTGCAGTCAGGGCCAAGCGGCAACGGGAGATAGTGTTGCACGAGGCATGAGGCATGAGGACATCGAGGAGGCAACTGCATAAATAACGCAACAAAGGCCCCTGGACAAACGCCAATCGAAAGCCAACAAAAATTTACGAGTTTTGTCACGAAAATTCCCGCGCACAAAATTCGAAGTGCATAAATTGTGCCAAGGAATTTGAATATATTTGAAAATGTTCGGATAACCTTAAATTCGAATAATGTGGGCCAAATTCTTGGTAGTCACTCGAGCTGTACACCTTAAAGAGCTTTACAACTACCAGGTGTGAAAATTCAAAATTCACTGTGACACGACCACCATAATCCATAATATAGATTTAATCAGCTTAAATAATTCCATTATCCACAGTTAAAAGCTAACTATTTAAAGGAGTTTTGTTAAGCTTCAAGCTTAATAAAATATTGTGATCTAAACCCAGTGCATCAGCGAAATGAAGTCTGTCTCTTCCACGGCGTTACTACTGATCTTGGTGATCCTCGGAGTTCTGACTGGCCAATCCACTGCTTGTTTCATTCTAAAATCGCTGGCGGTTGGTTTTCAAGCCGCATTTAATGCCGTTATTCAGCAGATGAGCCCATGTATGGGCGGTGGGATGGGCGGTAACATGGGGGGTAACATGGGGGGTAACAATGGCGGTAACATGGGCCCATGTATGGGCGGTGGTACGGGAGGTGGCATAGGCGGTTCCATTGGCGGTGGCTTTTGCTTCGGCGCGGCCTGTGGATAAGGATATAAACAATGTAATTAAAATTATAAAATAAATAAATATATTTTTAATTCTGAAAATCAAAGCAAATTTAAATCAATCTATACAATTTTTTCTATAGCACAATATATCACAAATGATGTCTATTAAGTTGGTAAGAAATAAATTTAAAAAAAGTTTATCCTCGTAAATTCTTATCATAAACTATGTAAATAATTAGTGTAAAATCGAACTTAACTGTGAACTTAAATTGTAAGCTTTGGTACTATGGTAAACTATAAATATTTATAAATGCTAAAACATTTTAAATGTTAGCGTTGAGTTCGGACAATGTGGGCCAAATTCTTGGAAGTCGCTCGAGCTGGACAACTTAAAGGGAGAACCTTTTCTTTGATTGTGCGGCGATTTCTCTGGCCAATGGAGCATGAAATTACAGAGGGGTGTGCCACTACCAGAGGGTGAGTGTGGGAAAATGCAAAATACTCCCATACCAAGACATCTAATGCACTTGAAGAAACAAACTACTACAAGATCATGAGGAAGTTGCTAAATGGTTTACTTAATTATATTATATACAGTTAATGTTACGTGTTTAAAGGGGTTTTGCAAAGGTTCAATTTTAATTTAGGTTTGTAACTTGTAACCAAGTTCATATGCAAAATAAAGACGCTACCTTTAACTGGTTTTCTACTGGTTTTGGTGATCCTCATGGATCTGACTGGCCTATCAAGTGCCTATCTTATGGTTATGACCGGCGTAGGTTCATGTATGGCTTGCAAATAATTCCTTTGGTAATAATATAAAAAAAAAAGTCTTCCAATCAATAAGTAATAGGTGAACAAAATATTATATTATAAACATGAAATTTCTAAAAGAAAACTAAACTAACCTCATCCTCTTTAGAGAGATTACATTGATGATCCTGTATTATTTCCATGCATTCCTTTCTTAAATAAATAATATGCTTAGTTACGCTTAAAATAATAAAAGCTTTTCTTCAAAAATACAGCGAATATAAATCAAATGTTTAAGTCAGAGTAGGGTTTCAATATATGTATACTTAAACTTAGCATCAGAACCTAGATCTCTTAGATACTTCATACTTACAGATACGATATCCATACTCTGTCGAAGTACACAACACCTTAACCAAGTTCTTAAACAATACTGGATACAATGTATACGAATTAACATTAAAAAAATTACTAAACTCTAAAAACTTATGAATATTTATCAAATGTTTTTTGTAGTGTGTTTAAGACTACATGCCACTTCAGACTATAAAGTGTTCTGGTTCAATGGTAAAGGGTCTCGTATGGATGTAAGTTCAGGGGCAGAAAGTCACACCACTTTGACTTGGAAACCGGAAAGGACCCATCGGCCTGTTACAATAGGAGCGCTACGAAACCCTATACAATGTAGTAAAAAGTAATAAAATAAAATGAATTCGAAACGTCGATCTGAACGATTTCAGGGCTCAATTAGTAATTGAAAAAAAGCTGAATGGAATCAAAGACCGAAAGATATTCGAACTGCAGAACGAAAGTGTGAAATCGCTCGTTAACATTCCACATGAACGTTAAGTGTCGGTCGGCCCAACCTGAATCCCCTAGCCTCCAACGACATATGCTCAAATGGCTGCGAGCTCCAGTGTCATCATTACCATGACTGGGATCACGATTACTGTCATCGTCGTGTCATCACAGATACACAAGCCAGTCAGAGCACGGCACGGCGCGGCGCGGCCCGGCACACACGGGCGGACTTAGCCAACGTCTTTATGGGTTTTGGCACTGAGATGATAAGGAAAGTTTTTGCCTCTGCCGGGGCTTATGTCCATGCTGGAAACATATGGCATATTGCCAGGCGAAACATTTAATGGTCTGCAAAATGGCCGGGGCCAGGACATTAAAAGTTGCTTAACCTTCATTAGGAGCCCGATTCCGATTGCTATTCGTAGTCCGACTGTCACTGGTATGAAATTTAATATGTGTCAAGCGCTGTCGGTGGAGCTTAATGTTCCATTTGTGCAGGACCCGGCTGCATCCTAATGATATGCTTGAAAAAATTACAAATCACCGCAACTTGGCAAACAAAGGCGACGCCGGCGCGAAACTTTAATCAGCCAACTTGTGGAATGAGCTGGGTGGGGACAGAGTAGGCAGTCAAACTCAATTTCCAGCTTGTTTCACGCGACGACGAGCAGGACCAGGAACAGGACTAGGACTAAGGACAAGGCTAGAGCCAGGGCCAGGACCAGGACCAATCCGATCCTACCGAGGCGTTAATGCGGCGACATGGCATTATCCATGTTCCTTTCCCCGCCTCGAAGTGCGGCTGCACTCGCCTTGGGTATTTTGATAATCAAATTTGCGCAAATAAGCGAGTGGGTTGACTCTACCAACACCACCGGAACAAGGACAAAATAAGGACCAAGGATAATAAGGGTTGTGCTGCGGCGCCAGGCATATACAAGCTGATACGAAAAAGCATTTTTCTTACTTCTCATTTGGTCTGACTTTAATAAGTATTTGTATAATCTTGACTATGTAATCCTTACTCTTTTGGTTGAAAAATACAAATTGTGTTTTAGACTAATTTTAGAAACTTTCCTACAAGGAAACATAAGGTTTTTTTTCTATGTGAAATTGTGATTATTATATTTTAAAAGGTTTAATTAAAAAGCATGAAATATTCATCTTTCCGATGAAATATAAGTAACGTTGGTATCTTATTTAACCTTTAAACATGTTTCGCTTTTTGACGCTTTGTTATTAGATTATCTATGATGATTAGAGTATCCATGAAAATTAAAATGTTTCGCCCTTTAAAAGGGAAAAGTATAAAAGAAACTAGTTGGTATGGACATTTAAGTCGTTTGCCACTATGACGCATACCATTTCAATCTCAGCACTATTTGTGCTCCTGGTGATAGGATCAGCCGTACCAAGCAAATCCAGTCCAGAATCTGAATCCCAATCGCAAGCCAATATCCAAAATGGAAATGCAGGTACAGAAAACCAAAAAGTTTCTCCGTCCAAATCAATTCCGTCAGTCAAGCTTCAAAGAGAGTCTCCGGAATTGCAACAACTGGCAAAGCAAAATGATGAAGAAGCAAGATTAGTTAACTTAGCAATTGAACAAGTGAAAGCTTTGGCTAAGATTCAATATTTGGGAGAATTACAACATAGGGCGAAAAATACGATTCGGAGTCAGCGTAAACTATTACTGGAATACAAAGCATCGGTAGTACGAAAGGTTGCAAAAGAAGCTAAGGCTAAGGTGGTATGTAAAAGATTGAGGGAAGCTCGGGTTCGAGCAGAAACTGAGGCACAAAATCAGGACAACTATGTGAAAGGATTAAATACTGAAGTTAAATTGTTAAGTGCAGCCATGAATGAAGCTAAAGCACTGGTTGAGGCTCATCAACAGGCTTTGCAACAGGGATCGGCTAATAATTCGACTCGAAAAACCGCTGATGCTCAATCTCAGTTTTTAAGTCGGATTCTGGCTAAAGCGCGTGCTCAATATTTGAGCGAAGTTGTTGATAAAGCTCATGCTGAGAATGAAAGAAGGTATATTGTAGAGGGTCTAGGTCAGGTTCAAAAGCAAGCTCAAACACAGGTTATGACACAGGCTCAAGTTCAAGCACAGGCACAGGCTCAAGCTCAGGTTCAGGCACAGGCTCAAACACAGGCTAAGGCACAGACTCAAGCACAGGCTCAAGCACAGGCTCAAACACAGGCCCAGGCACAGACTCAAGCACAGGCTCAAGCTCAGGCACAGGCTCAAGCTCAAGCACAGGCTCAGGCTCAGGCGCAGGCTCAAGCACAGGCTCAGGCACAGACTCAAGCACAGGCTCAAGCTCAGGCTCAAGCTCAGGCACAGGCTCAAGCTCAAGCACAGGCTCAAGCTCAGGCGCAGGCTCAAGCACAGGCTCAGGCTCAAGCACAGGCACAAGCTCAAACACAGGCTCAGGCACAGGCTCAAGCTCAAGCACAGGCTCAAGCTCAAGGTCAAGCTCAAGCACAGGCTCAGGCACAGGCTCAAACACAGGCTCAGGCACAGGCTCAAGCACAAGCTCAAGCTCACGCTCAGGCACAGGCTCAAGCTCAAGCACAGGCTCAAGCTCAAGCACAGGCTCAGGCTCAGGCACAGGCTCAAGCTCAAGCACAGACTCAAGCTCAAGCACAGGCTCAAACACAGGCTCAGGCACAGACTCAAGCACAGGCTCAAGCTCAGGCTCAAGCTCAGGCACAGGCTCAGGCTCAAGCACAGGCTCAAGCTCAGGCTCAGGCGCAGGCTCAAGCTCAGACACAGGCTCAAGCTCAGGCACAGGCTCAAGCTCAGGCACAGGCTCAAGCTCAGGCACAGGCTCAAGCTCAAGCACAGGCTCAAGCTCAGGCGCAGGCTCAAGCTCAGGCTCAGGCGCAGGCTCAAGCACAGGCTCAAGCTCAGGCTCAAGCTCAGGCTCAGGCTCAAACACAGGCTCAGGCACAGGCTCAAGCACAGGCTCAAGCTCAGGCACAGGCTCAAGCTCAGGCACAGGCTCAAGCTCAAGCACAGGCTCAAGCTCAGGCTCAGGCGCAGGCTCAAGCTCAGACACAGGCTCAAGCGCAGGCTCAAGCACAGGCTCAAGCTCAAGCACAGGCTCAAGCACAGGCTCAAGCTCTGGCACAAGGACAAGCTCAGGCACAGGCTCAAGCACAGACTCAGGCACAGGCTCAAGCACAGGCTCAAGCTCAGGCACAGGCTCAAGCACAGGCTCAAGCTCAGGCTCAGGCACAGGCTCAAACACAGGCTCAGGCACAAGCTCAAGCTCAAGCACAGGCTCAAGCTCAGGCACAGGCTCAAGCTCAGGCTCAAGCTCAGGCTCAGGCTCAGGCTCAGGCTCAAGCGCAGGCTCAAGCTCAAGCTCAGGCACAGGCTCAAACACAGGCTCAGGCACAAGCTCAAGCTCAGGCACTGGCTCAAGCACAGGCTCAAGCACAGGCTCAAGCTCAGGCTCAAGCACAGGCTCAAGCTCAGACTCAGGCACAGGCACTGGCTGACAATCAGGAAGACTCTATGTCAATTAATCTCTCAGCCTATCGAACGAGTTTCTTGGGATTAAAAGAAGACCGACCTTCCGATTGCGGTCGGTGCGCTAATCCGCCACCATTCTTTTCCAAAACTGACATCGAAATAGATGCTAAGTTAAAAACGGTAAGAGGAAACTAATTTACTTGTTTATCAATATACTAAAAAAAATAAATTTTATCGAAAGTCTGAGTTGATCCAGAGGTATGGCTACCCTGCACAGACCCATGTTGTTACAACTGGTGACAGATACAAGCTCAGCCTCCATCGCATTCCTCGGCCAGGGGCCCAGCCCATTATCCTCGTTCACGGTCTTATGTCTAGTTCCTCTTCCTGGGTACAAATGGGTCCTTCGTCTGGTCTAGCCTACATCCTTTTCCGGAAGGGTTACGACGTCTGGTTGCTAAATACTAGAGGCAACCTCTATTCTCGGGAGCACGAAAATGCTCAAATAGGCGATCGGGAATACTGGGACTTTTCATTCCACGAGATCGGCATTTACGATATCCCTGCAACCATCGATTACATTATTCTCAATACGAATATGCCACAAGTCCAGTACATTGGCCACTCCCAAGGCTCAACTGCGTTCTTCGTGATGGGCAGCGAACTGCCCCATTATATGGCCAAGATAAAGATCATGCAGGCTCTGTCTCCAACAGTTTACATGGAGGGAAACAGAAGTCCTGTTTTAAAGTTCCTGGGCTTCTTTAAAGGAGGCGCATCGGTGAGTCCTTAGACTTTAACATGAAAGCTCATTTTTTACACATTATCTTCCAGATGCTGTTGAATCTTTTAGGTGGCCATGCGATCTCCCGGAAAACTGAGCTCATCAAACGTTTCCACAAATACATTTGCTCCGCATCGATAATAACCAGTAAAATTTGTGCCATCTTCGATTTTATTGTCTGCGGCTTCGGCTGGAAGAGTTTCAATCAGGTAGAGTACTCTTTGACTTTTTGAGTAGCGTAAATCCAATTGATCTTTTCAGACCCTCACCCCCATCGTTGACGGCCACGCCTCGCAGGGTGCCGCTGCCAAGCAGGTCCTCCACTATGGTCAGATGCACGGAAGCGCTTACTTCCAGCGCTACGACTTCGGCCTTCTGATAAATCGCATACGCTACCAGCAGATTCGACCTCCACAGTACAATATCTCGGCGGTGAACTGCAAGGTAGTGCTTCATCATGGTGATAGTGACTGGATGAGCTCTGGATCAGATGTGCAGAGGCTGCAGCAGCTGCTGCCCAACGTCATTGAGACCAGAAAGGTGCCTTTTGCAGCCTTCACCCACTTTGACTTCACCCTCTCAAAGGATATCCGAACATTGGTCTACGACAGTGTTGTCAACTCCTGCGCGAAATAAGGCTCGAATAAGGGTCTTTGGTCGAATCTAAAAACTATTCTGTAAAGTTTTTATAAAAATCTATTCAATAAATTAAATTCAATTTAAATAAATATTTTATTTTTCTTAAAAGAAAATCCTGCAAGTTTGTGGCTCATTAAATCTTTGGTTTCTAGTTTAGTTTATACAACTAATGGGTTCATATATTACAATCTCATGATCTTTGAGAAGTAATATGTAACTATGGCATGGCTAAATAATATAATATGTTTAAATATTATAGTAAAAATACGGTTATAGGGGATATATGGTTACAAATTGTAACAGTTTAGCATCAATTTATATAACTGAATATCTGTGGCATATAACATTCAGTTTAGTGACCAACGTGGCATATAGAATATTATTATATAATATTGATCATTGGGGGCTAGCTTTTAAATTCAAAATAAATGATTGATCTATTGCCCTAGGATGCTCATCTTTATAGCCACAGTCCTAAAATCCTGAATATAAAAAGGACAAACAGAAGAAATAGATGGAAAGGTTTTCTCAAGGTTGCCCGATCCCATATAACCTTTTCTGGCCTCTCCGCTAATGATGCAACCTTGGAATGTTAATCTCATTATATTCTCTTTGAAATCTTATTCGAAGCGTGTGTTTTTTAATTTCTCGTATATTAAAGTTTGAGCCTATAAAAGAAAATGATTTCACTTTTCGTAGTAAGTTCAGTTTCAATATGCTGACTGATTTCTACAAGGCGCTTTGTGCGCTAGTTTTCCTAAGTTCAGTCGTTTCTGGTGTTGTCCCATTTTTTCCAGCAGGATTTCGACCAATACCAATTAGACCAGATACAGGATTTAGACCATTAGCTCGACCACTTGGACCATTAATGCCAGGAGGATAGAGGCTGCAGCAGCTGCTGCCCAACGTCATTGAGACCAGAAAGGTGCCTTTTGCGGCCTTTACCCACTTTGACTTCACCCTCTCAAAGGATATCCGACCATTGGTTTACGACAGTGTTGTCAACTCCTGCGCAAAATAAGGCTCGAATAAGGGTCTTTGGTCGAATCTAAAAACTATTCTGTAAAGTTTTTATAAAAATCTATTCAATAAATTAAATTCAATTTAAATAAATATTTTATTTTTCTTGAAAGAAAATCCTGCAAGTTTGTGGCTCATTAAATCTTTGGTTTCAAGTTTGGTTTATACAACTAATGGGATCATATTTTACAATCTCATGATCTTTGAGGAGTAATATGTAACTATGGCATGGCTAAATAATATAATATGTTTAAATATTATAGTAAAAATACGGTTATAGGGGATATATGGTTACAAATTGTAACAGTTTAGCATCAATTTATATAACTGAATATCTGTGGAATATAACATTCAGTTTAGTGACCAACGTGGCATATAGAATATTATTATATAATATTGATCATTGGAGGCTAGCTTTTTAATTCGAAATAAATGATTGATCAATTGCCCTAGGATGCTCATCCTTACAACCACAGTCCTGAAATCCTGAATATAAAAAGGACAAACAGAAGAAATAGATGGAAAGGTTTTCTCAAGGTTGCCCGATCCCATATAACCTTTTCTGGCCTTTCCGCTAATGATGCAACCTTGGAATGTTAATCTCATTATATTCTCTGTGAAATCTTATTCGAAGCGTGTGTTTTTTAATTTCTCGTATATTAAAGTTTGAGCCTATAAAAGAAAATGATTTCACTTTTCGTAGTAAGTTCAGTTTCAATATGCTGACTGATTTCTACAAGGCGCTTTGTGCGCTAGTTTTCCTAAGTGCAGTCGTTTCTGGTGTTGTATTAGATCCAAGACCACTTGGACCAGATATAGGATTTAATCCAGGATTTGGACCACTTGGACCATTAACACCAGGAGGATTTATTAGAGGTAGTCAATTAGGTAAGAAAGTCTCAGGGACACTTAATAAAATACATTTTCCCTCTCACATACCTACAATTATTAATTATAGTTGATTATTATAAGGAGCCGCAATATACAATATTGAACGATCAATCCCAGTCGCAAACTCAAACCCAATCACAATCTCAAAATCAATTGTTAAATAAAAAGGATTATCTACTGGATCAACCTATTTATTACGATGTTCTACCGCGGTCACAAGCACAGCAACAAAGTCAATCTCAATCTCAATCTCAAGCTCTGGCTCAGGCTGAAGCTGAAGAAAATTCTCTTAATCAAATCCAAAGCCAGACTCAATCACAAGCCCAGGAGCAATATCTCCAAGATCTTCAAGCGCTTTCTCAGTCTCAGTCTCAATCTCAATCTCAATCACAGTCTCAATCACAGTCACAGTCACAAGCTCAAGCCCAAGCACAAGCCCAGGCTCAAGCACAAGCCCAAGCCCAAGCTCAGGCTCAAGCCCAAGCTCAAGCACAAGCTCAGGCTCAAGCCAGTTTATTGAATCAAATTCAAAGCCAGTCTCAATCGCAATCGCAATCACAGTCGCAGACACAGACACAGACACAACAAAATATTCTAAGACAAATCCTAGGCCAGTACCAATCGCAACAACAGATCCAATTTATACGAGATCTTATACAGCATTCCGAACTAGAGAAAGAAACCCAATTAAAATTGCAGGAGCAATATCTAATAGAACTGCAAGTGCAGATACAGGAACAAACTTACAGACAGAGTGTGTTATGGGCTAAGGCGCTGGCCTTTGCTCAATATATAAGGAAGCTAAAGATCCAGGCTCAAGCTGAAGCCCAGGCTCATGCGTCGGCCCAAGCTAGAGCTGAACTTAAGGTTACTACTCTGGATCGGGCAAAAACTAGGGAAAAGGTTAGGGCTGACGCTGCAGCTGCAGCTCTGGCAAGGCATCAAGCCCTGGCACAATCTCGGGCCCAATCTCAAGGTTATATTTATGCGGAAGCATTTGCTCAGCTACAAGCTCTTAGGCAGGCACGATCTCTAGCTATAGACCGATTCTTCAGACTATCCCGAACGGAAGTAAGAGCTCAAGCCACCGCCCTAGCCCTACAGAAAACTCTTGCCAAAGCAAGAGCTGAATTGCAGGTTAAACTGTTGGAAGAACTGAAGAACAGAATTTTGGAAGAACGACGACGCATCGTTATTGTCAGGCAACCTGTACGCAAGATTATTTTACCCAAATATGTTGAAAAAACCAAATATGTGATCCTTCCTAACACGATTGAGTCTAACCAACAGCAAAAGCAAGAGCAGACACAGATCAATACCCAAGGCGGAGGACAGAATCAGAAACAAATCCAAACGCAGACCCAGACTAATAGTAAAATTCGCAATGGCCAAGGTAATATAATCATTCTGAATCCAGAAACAGCGAGAAGGCCGAACATTGTGGTTATCAATCCAAGTGGCGGCTCTAACTTGGCCCATCAACACCAGGAACAGACGCAGATAAACAGCCAAGGTTCCAGCTTGGCAGACCAGCACCAGCAACAAAGACAGACGCAGACACAGTTAAACAGCCAAGGTTCTAACTTGGCACTCCAGCACCAAAGACAGACGCAGTCACAGTTAAACAGCCAAGGCGGCGGATTACAGCATCAGAAACAAACCCAATCGCAAACGCAGTCCAACCTACAAGCCGAGTCGCAGTATCAGGCACAGTCACAAGCCCAGGAAGAGTCCCAGTCGCAGTCCCAGACCCAAACACAGTCTAATATGCAACATGATATTAAGGGTATTTATAGTCCCATGCCTTTACACCAGAAGCAGTTACAGTCGCAATCCCAATCTCAATCGGAGGCTCAATCTGGATCACAAGCTCAATCGCAAGCACAATCACAAAAAGCTTTAAATGATCAAGATGAAATAATTGATCTATCCATGTATCGATCTTTAAATCCAAAACAATTACAACTCCAAAATCAATCGCAACACCAAAAACAAAGGGAGGCCTTGGTACCAAAAGAGCGAGGTCGTGGCCCGATGTTAACTTTGCAGGACGACATTTCAGCCGATTCTAAATTGAACACGGTAAGTGGGTAAAAACACATGTGAAATCCTTAAAAAAATTTAAACTACTTTTTACCAACACCCAGCATGGATGACTTTCTGATCCATTAACTACAAAAAAGTAACACAATTTTTCATAAAAAAAAAAAAATAACCAAAATTGCCCAAACCAAAAGGTCCAAATTCCATAAGAAACGACACAGAGTATCTTCACTTATTTCTCATCACGAAATTTTTATAAATTTTAACAATATGATATCAAAGGTTTCAATGGCTGGAATTGCAGGAAACGGAATCACAAATCAAGAAAAAGGTCATTCTAACTATTAAGTGAATTTAAATATGTTTTGTGTCCCAGACTTTTGTAAAAACCTTGAAAGAAAATAAATGAAGATGCTAATTCCTGAACATTACATAATTATATGTGTTTTAATATGCGACGAATTATCTAACAGGTGGGACTAATTACCAAGTACGGTTACCCCTCGGAGACCCACTACTTCAACACACCGGATGGTTATACGCTCTGTTTGCATCGCATACCCCGCAAAGGAGGCAAGGCGGTCCTCCTTGTCCATGGCGTGATGTCCAGTTCAGCGTCCTGGGTGCAATTCGGACCGGCCAACGGCCTGGCCTACATTCTCCACCGGAAGGGCTATGATGTTTGGATGCTCAATACCCGAGGCAACATCTACTCCAGAAAGCACGTGGACGGTCGCCTGCCGCCGCGGAAGTACTGGGACTTCTCCTTCCACGAGATCGGAAAGTACGATCTGCCCTCCACCATTGACTTTATCCAGATGAAGACCAGTGTGCCCGAAGTTAACTATATTGGCCACTCCCAAGGGTCAACTGCATTCTTCGTAATGTGCAGTGAACATCCCAGATATGCCTCGAAAGTTCAGCTCATGCAGGCCCTTTCGCCGACGGTTTACATGCGGGATAATCGCAGTCCGGTACTCAAGTTTTTGGGCATGTTCAAGGGTAAATTTTCGGTGAGTGGCTATCCATCTGTAACCAGAATACTTAAAACAATGATTTATATATTATTAGATGTTGCTTAACCTCTTGGGTGGCTATGAGATCTCTGCAAAAAATAGACTCATCCGACAATTCAAAAACCACATCTGTTCCCAATCGGAAGTTGGCAGTAGCATATGCGGTATATTTGACTTTGTTCTCTGCGGCTTTGACTGGAAGGGCTTTAACAAGGTATGGTGGAAATATCTGACTTGTATGGATCATCTTTAGCTTATTGTATCCTTACAGACCCTAACTCCAATTGTGGCTGCCCATGCCTCCCAAGGAGCCTCAGCCAAACAGATATACCACTACGCCCAGCTCCAGGATGACCTGCACTTCCACCGTTTCGACCATGGAGAAGTATTGAACAAGCTGCGCTATGCTTCACGGGAGCCACCGGCCTACAATCTCTCCCAGGTGCTAAGCAAAGTTGTTATTCATCATGGAGATGGTGACTGGCTGGGAGCCGACTCGGATGTGGCCCACCTGAAGTTACAACTTCCCAATCTGATCGAGAGTCGGAAAGTGGACTATGATGGATTCTCTCACTTCGATTTTACGCTTTCAAAGGATGTGCGTCCATTGGTCTACGAACATGTCCTGCGTCATCTCCAGAACGCCCACGTGCATGATGACTGGGAGTATTTTAGATAGATTCCTAACATTGAAAATCAATTGATTCAATTGTATTCATTTCATAAGGTTCTAGTAAAGCCAGGAATCGGAAACTAAAGATAAATTCTTGAGCTTTTGGTTGAGAATTACAAGTAACTGAATTATGAAGCAAAAATTCATATACTTTTTAGGGAAAATAGCTGTGTTTAAATGATTCTGATTATTTATGAATATTCCTACCGTAATTCTGCCTCCAGCAATATTTTCGTGGAAAACAGTTACATCGATAACGATGCTTCCATTTGGGGATTCATCTACCAATATATATACATATATGTATGTCTTTACTTTGGCTCGGGGCCCTTTCCATCAGCATCACTCAGTAGGAAGAGAAAAGAAATCAATGCTTACGAGCTGTACCCCAAAAAAGAATTTGCATATCCATCCAAGGCCCCAAGCGCTTCCATAAATTTCACGTCCTGAACGCATATTTACACGCCGCGAGGCCAAGTTTTCAAATTAAGTTTGCAATCGAAATGAGGCAAAGGAAGGCCGGGACCGTGGCTTTAAATTGCTCACGTGTGTGACACATTTCTTTTGGCGGAGCAGCCACGACAATGGCGAGCAAGCGGAAGCGGAAACGCGAAATGTGAAAAATGCGCACAGCAAACAAAACTGGGATGGGGCCAGGGGGATACTCGGCGGTGGTGGAACGTGTCGCTTAACAGTTCCACGTACGCCGCCCCCGGGGGTAGCAGGCCCCACCAAGCATAACCCCCTTGGATCCGATCAGTACTGACATATCAGCCATTTTACAGCTAAATTAGAAACAAAAATTAACAAAAAAGATTTGAAAATCAAGTAATCATAATAGAAATTATTAATTTCTTAAAAGTAAAATACATTTTTATTAAGATTATAATATTCTCTCAACTCATCTTTGTTTCAACTATATAGTTTTTCCATAAGAGGCCTTTTTTAGTCCCAACACTGTTTCCCATATGGTAGGCTTCCATTTGAACGGAAACGGATGCCCCTCTTTAAGCCCCAAAAGAAAACCCGTTGTACGTGTGTTATTTAATGCTTATCTTTATCCTTTTCCCATTAGTGTTATTGATGTTGGCAGGGCCGTTCGTTGTCAACCTGCTCCCAAAGCTTCCCCACAGGTGCGACTGCTCCTGCCTGCCCCTGCCGCTCGATAAACTCGCCCTCCGGCTAAGCACTGACAATTGATGCCAAGGATACGCCAGCCAAATCACGCGCTAAACATTATTCTAATGTCCCCAGGCAGACACATATGTAGGTACATTCGAGTCGGCATCGGTTGATTTGCCGGCTTTTGTTTCACAGGCGAAAAGTTTTGCGAGAATATTTAAAGCCCTGCCATGCCATTTCTCGGTATTTTCGTGTGCGTCAAAAGGACCCTTGGGGCTGACATTCTGGATTCAGCTCCTGAATCCTAATCCCACGCATTGAACAGGGTCGTGTCCTTGAAGTATTAATACAACAGATGGTTTGGAACAAAAATAAAGCGAAGCTTTTCTTAGAAACGAGGCCATAAAAGGACTTCTGACAAAACTCAAATTTTATTAAAAGACCATATTATTTTAAAGAAATCGGTAAATTAAAAACAAACTTAGTGTTATAAGAGATAATTTGTTGACTCCCATTTGAATGAAGCACAACTATTAAAAAACTATCTATTTATCAACACTAAAGACCGCCAAGACCTTAATTTATATTCAAAAACAATTGCGTCCCTCGGAAAAATATTAAAACATGGTCTGCTTTGAAATTGTAATCCCCGAAGTAGGCCCGTCAGGCATCGAGTTTTGTTATGTAGTTTTGCGACTGGTGGAGAAACCTTTCACACATTTTAAACACCAATTCCCAACAAATTCAAATGTTTTGCCAACATTTCGTATTAGAATAGTAGCACAAATAAGTAAGAAGCGGTCGAGGAATTTCGCGCGGCCTCAAGTGTATGGACACCCCTTCGCAATCAACGACCCGAGTTCTCTATTTTCTATGTAAAGCGACGAGCTAAAGAAGCAAAAAAATACCAGAGTATAAACGCATATTGGAAATTTAAAAAAAAACTGAAGACGAATAGAACGCAAATCGCAAGCCAGATGCGCTGACCAAAAGGACCAGGCCAATACGAGTCCCAGACAACAACAAATTATAAACCAGCCAGCTGTCAGCTAGAGTTCCAAAGAGCTGAACCAGACCCGGTGATACCGAGCCATGTGGACGCGCAAATACAAGCCGCGGCCTTTGCGCCATTTACCTGTAGTCCATGAGCAGATCGTGATGCAGTGCGCCCGAAACCTTGTCCGGGTGGCAGCTGCTCTGCCGCAGCCCCAGCCTCGATGTCCAACCGGCCATATTCCTGTCCTGGTGGAGCTCCGCCGCACTGACGATGCAGAAATCTACCTCTACCAGGTGAACATAATGCCCGCTAGTTGGCCCGCTGATAACTCCTTAGAGGGAGGACAATCGGACGAACATCTTCCGATAGTTGCTCATGCCGGATCCATCAAGGCCTCTAAGCGCCCACCTTGCCCCATGCATGGCAATTCGGTGCCGGATGCGGCGACTGCCATCGAATGCTGGTCTCCGCCAAGTAACAGCAGCAGCACCACCAGCATCACCAGCTCTGACTCAAGCTTCTTGGCCCCCATGGTGTTTAGACAGAACTCGATGCATGTGGTTAGCGGGAGGAACGATTCACCCGCCGCCGAGAATATCTCCACCTTTTGCGAAGCAGCCGTGTCCGCAGAGGCAACGGATCCGATACGAGCACACTTCATGGCCACCCTCTTCCAGCAGCAACGCAGTCCGCTGTACTACTCCGAGATATGGCTACAGGAGGGTTCCAATCGTCCCAGAGTTCAGATCCCTCCACCCGGAAACACCACTCGTGCACTGATGCCGCCCCCGGAAAACAACAGTTTTCAGATCACTCCACCGGGAAACACCACTCGTGCACTGATGCCGCCCCCGGAAAACAACAGCAACAATATTGGTTCTGTTCGTAGGCCGCGGCCCATCAACGGATTGCGGCAGACTGCGGCGGCGACGATGAAAGACCGCATGATCGCCGAACTCTGCTTGGACACCAACGGAGAGTACGTAAAGAACGAGGTCCTACAGACCCCGATCAACGGCTTTGCCCCATTTCCAATAACGCCCGCCGGGCTCCCCAAACTACCTCTGAACAGCATCAACGGCCATAGGGGCTCCGGCTATGTGAGCGAGGAGCACACAGGTGGCGCAATCATTAAGAACGGCTTCATAACCGGGGAACAAATATCAGCTTACTCAGATCAGGACAAGGTTATGTGGTTGCGCAGTCATAACACCCAGTTGGGACAGACGCAGGAAACAGGCTCCTACCAGACGATGGTTCCCCTCCCGGTCCAATGTCAAGGCCATATTCAAAACTCCACCGCCATGAATTTCGAGGGATCTGGAGATTCCTCGGAAAAATCACGCCTGGCCAGTGAAACAGGTGAGTTGGGAGTCCCAACTGCCTCAAAATTGAACATAAAACCAGAATCTTAAAATAAAAAGGCCAGGTCAAAACATAGTTCCCCCTTTTCTGATTTTACTTTCACCTGGAGTTGCCTTTATGGGGCCAATATATATTTTAAAAGCTATTCTTTTAAAGGACGATACGATACGATACGGAATTCGAAACAAAACGGAGCTCGGGGGAATGTGCTTTTGCGGTCTTATAATCTTTAGACTATATATGTATGTTAGAGGTTGACTTTCTTTTTAATTGTTGTCGAAAATCCCAAACTTGATATTAATAGTTTCTCTCGCCTTTCTTTCTTTTTTAGATCCAGCAGCAACCTCGACAGAGCCCAGCGGCCGCTACCCAATCGAGCTGCGGACCCTGTTTCGCTGGAACTATTGCAGCCTATGCCGCACGTCTATGCGGACCGTACGCAACGCAGTGGATCACTACTCATCGCGGGCCCACGACCGGCGGGTCAGCTCCTGGCTAGTGCGCCAGTGCGTCGCCCAGGCGAAAATATCAGGCATAGGCGTGGGGCCAAACGGTGGCGTTGGAGATGAACTGGGCATGACCTCTGGCATTGGACCGGTAGGCGGATGCCGGAGCACAAGTGTTACCGGCAGTGCAAGGGATGAGGTGTTGCACTATCTGAACACCACCCGCCCTGCAGACTTCTACTGCGACCTGTGTGACCTAAAGTTGACGTCCATGATGCACGCCCAGCAGCATTTTTTCGGAAAGCGCCACCGCCTGGTAGCCCAGAACCAGACAAAGCCCAACGGCGGTGGGTACTACGACCTGGAGGGGCGGTGGGTGCGCACCGATGCCAAGGGGCTGATGTGCGAACTCTGTGACGTGAGCATCACCTCGGAGACCCAGATGGCATTGCACATGTCCGGGACACGTCACCAGCGGATGGTGTACTCGCACTACGCGAATGGTGGAGGCGGTACCCTGATCATGGGCGGAATTGGAAATGTCTATGGAGGTGCTGGTGGCGGAGGTGCCGTTTCTGGTGGAGTTACCTCATTCAATGGCAGCCACATGTATCGCGTAAATGCCAACGGGACACTGGCACCCTTTAGCTCGCACGAAGTTCCAGTTTTCATCAATCAGACCCCCACCTCCCTGTCTAAGACATCAGTTACGCCTGCTCTTAAGGCCACTACCATCTCGGTGCCGAATCTGTGTTACCTTCCGCCACGCCCTTTTAACGAGCAGAACACCGCCTTCTACTGCGATGCATGCAACGTACCGCTGAACCATCTGAAGTCGGTGAAGCAGCACGAGGACGGGCGGTTGCACCGACGAAATTTGCATCGAAGACCCGCAAGAACGGTGATTCTAAATTGACTCGTGGCCCTTTGGCCGGTAAGGGGAAGATACTTTAAAGCTTACGGATGCAATGGAACAGAGGGCAGCCACGAGCGGGAAGACGAGCAGAGTGGAGCCAAGCGCGGATGGTGCTATGGGGGGGCATATCCCTGGGCCAGGCCACGCCAACGCCATGCCCCTATCAAAGCTGTTTGCTGTTCAGTGTTTTTTTTGCGGTTTATTTTTGATCTATCTCCCTATCTTTTTATATGTTTTCTAAAAGTAAATGAAATAAATTTCTGAAAACCAAAAAAACATGGGAGATTTTAATGTTATATAAGAAAGGATATTATATTTAATATTTCTTAAAGCTTTAAAGACAAATCCAACAAATTGTTGCATACTTTCAGGCTGGCATAATGCTACCCACTTGTGCAGTTGCAGATTTGGAGATGGAGACTGGTGGAACTATCAACGCTTCCGGGCTTAATTAATGATGCCATGCACCCACCGCACCACTCACACCCCTAGGCTAAAATGTCTGGAATCTTGCTTTTAATTGCCCGCCTGCTTATGCAGAGGCACGCTCTTCTGGCCAATGGTTTTTGGTTGCCGATGCTGTTGCCGCTGCCGCTGCCGCCAGCCGGAAATGGCATAAAATCTGATGATGCTGCCACAGGAGCCGGCTCTGGCTGCAGACAATGGGTGGCCATAAAAAGGAGTTATCGCTTGACAAATATCAGACAGCAGAAGAGAGTGTGTACGACCACAATGTCAGTCAGCGAGAGTCTAGACAAAACATGGCGCTAAATAAATAAATAGCCGCAGTAACAGCAAAAAACACACACACTCACTGACAACCACAAAAACGGAAAAGAGACTTTGGAAAAATTTATAGCCAATTTTTTCTGTGTATGTGTGTTTTGTTTGGGCTTGAAGTTTGACGCTGTACAAGGTCAATGGCGGGGGCGTGGGCGTGGTCAAGGCCCGACACATCCTGGCTATGGATATCAACTATATTTATACCCGTTTCGAAGTCTGGCAGCCGCCGGCAGACGGCAGAAGCTTCAAACATGTTTTCGCATAAATTAAACTTCTTATCTGGCTGTAAAACATTTGACGCCGTCGCATTTTACCCGATTGCAGTGCGGAAATGTGCATATAAGCAGCAAAATAAACTGTGAGCCCATATATGGCTCACAGTGGCAGAGCAAATGTTTCGAAATATAAATAAATATTGGAAGGAAATGGACATTTTATCGATGATATACATAATGATATTGCCATTGTTCACATATACAATTCGCATATATCATTTAAATTCATCCTGAAGCTCTCAGATGCGTTGAAATTCACTTAATTTTTAAGTTATTTTTTACAATTGCCGGAAAATTGTTAAATAAATAGCTTTCAGTTAAATTTAATTTAAGCTTTTTGGCAAAAACAACAGATATTTTTGGGAGGGAAATAATTGAAGCCTTCAAGCTACCAATATTATTTTTCCCTTTAAATATTTTTATTAGCCGAACTCCCACTCTGGGAAATTGCTTTGGGTTTGTGGACAACTGTGTAAACAAATTAATTATGCAACTGTGTGGCTGAACAAACTGACTCCCTGTCCACTTGCTTTCGCTCAATAAAAT